>NC_134846.1:16076972-16382221 GCF_965363235.1 Mytilus galloprovincialis
TCAACGATATAAGGATTCGGCCCGAAACGGGGAAATAGCTCGACACAGCCACGCATTTCCCCGCCGTTTCTAAGCCTCATCCTTATATCGTTGATATGTCAAGTCAATGCACTATTATTGTCTATATATCGCTAGGATAAATATGACGAATTAGTATATGTCTAATAATTATAGAATATTCCATATTGGCCCTGGTATCATCACGAGATGCTCATATCGGCCCGGGGTTTAGGTGAGGGATAGTCCAGTCAAACTAAGATTTAACTTCAAACTAATTGCGACAGAAAACGTTTGAGTTCTAATCGATAGCATTATGCCCTTAATATACACAGAAAAAAGTCCCATAAAAATCTAACGTGAGGAAAACTCAAAATCAGCATTTTTAATTTTCTATGGAAATCAACATTGGTAGGGGAAATAACTCCGCAAAAATGAGACTTTTTTTGGTAAGTTTTTGGTTGATTTTCTTGACATTTATGTAAAGTATGATACTTTGATGAGGTTATAAGTTAAATAATTTTCTGCTCATGAAATGTACAAAACCGAAGTGTTATTTTTTTTAGCATTTTTCATTAAAGAAATTGCAAATTTGAAGCTTGGTGACCATTTTGAAAAAAAAAAATGTGAAAATTTGGCATTGTTTATATCTGTATATTATATTTTTCCAGCATCTTACTTGTCTAAAGAAACGTTAAACCACAAAAAGAATAATACATGCTTAATTATTTTTATTAAATTTGAGATTCTTAACCTTGACATGTTGAAAAATTCAATAAATGGTCAGCTAATGAATTACGAAATCTAGATTATAGCTTGATAGCTAACCTTTAGAGTTGTTTGTTATAACCTTAAGACCGCTAAAAAATACATTCTGATGAATAGAAGCGGTAAAGTTATTTTTTGTATCAATTTTTATTGATATTTCTGCCTTTTGTTGCAAGAGTTATCCCCTTTTCAATGCAAATCTCGATAGGAATTTTAAATTGTGATTTTTTAGCCTTCCTCAAATAAGATTAAATGGGAATTTTTTCTGTGTATATTTGGAGTATAATGCTAAAGATTAAAACTTAAAAATCTTCTGTTGCAATTCCTTTCAGGTTAGGGTCAAATTTATGCTAGATTGTATTGACTAGGATAAATACCAGGGCAAATATGGTAATGACATGTTATAATCTATAATTATTAGACATATACCTAATCTGGGTACAGTAACCAATAACCTCTTTTTTTTGGCCCCAGGATGCAATATGAGTAGGACATTTTTGCGGTTATGGAATATGCTAAACCAAATGTTTTTGTAACAAATATATGATAAAAGCATGTATTACATGTTGGACATCAATATATATGGAAACAAATTAGTTCGAAATACATATTGTTATAGATGATATTGCTTCTGAAGGTAGAGTTGCGCAAACTCCAAATGGTAGTGAACCAGCTAGTCTAGCAAATGACGGCAATCTCAAATCATGTTCTAGAACAAAGGGACCAACCGTTACACTTCAAGTTGATCTAAAAGAAGAAAGCATTGTAACAGGAGTGTATATAACATTTGGTGGTATGTAACTTAACTGTATATAATAAACACAATATTTCAAATTGGATATAAATTATTTCATTACTTTCATCTTTAACACGGAGCCTTGGATCACAACGAACAGCAAGCTTTAAAGGGCCTAACAAATTACTAGTTTAAAATCTATCAAAGGAGAAAATTAACGGTCTAATCGACATAAAATTGAGAAACGAGAAAACACTCATAAACCTAATTAACAAACGACAACCATTTAACATCAGGTTCCTCACTTAGCACAATTACAAACAAATGCAAAACCCATGTTTATCATAAAGCTGTTCAGTACCAACAAGTGTTCGCTTATGAATTGAAACGTAGGATGTGAGTAGATTGGCTTGCAATTATACTCATATATCTGAATAATTATAAGTTTAAACGAGTTACAATTGGAAATCGGTAAGTATCAACTCGAGTTATCTATTTTCAATATCGTTACTTATGACATGATTGAAATTAAATAACGAGATTAGATATCAAGCATTATCTAATTATCAAGAATGTGTTTACCTGTTCTCCATATTGTGTTAAATAATCATTCTTTTTTTATTCATTTTTTTAATTACAGAAAGGACTACACTTGAGGGAAACCATACTCTTTATGCTTCTAATACAAGCACTTCCTGGAAATTTGGAAGTATTTTATATAAAGATACATTATTGCCTACTGAGATCAGTTGTTATGTTGTTTTAAGATACTTGACATATGTGCCTCCAACTGAGGGTTCATTTTCGGATCTTGAAGTATGTGAAATTGGGATTGTCGGTGAGGGTCTTTTTATTTTAAAAAAGACATCATAAATATTCATTCCAAAAGACATGTAGCATCCTTTATGTTAACAATACCAAGACATCTTTATACACTTCCATTTCGGAATTCCTTTTAAAGAGAATTTGCACGTACATATCAATAGTCAAGTGTTAAAGAGTCAAATCCAAATTAAAAATATTTGGTCCTCAATGATCTTCAACTTAGTACTTTATTTGGCCTTTTTGACATTGTTTTATTCGAGAGGTGCAACTATAAAATTTTATTCCTGGTATATGTATGATACGTTTATTTAGAAAAAATTGAAAGAAATGTTAGATAGGTCACTATGTTATAGGATCAACCAAAAGCCTGAATTTGTAAAATTAGGAAAACATTTGTAATGCAATTTTCACGAAAAGAGTGATGCTATTTACATGGATATCATGTAGATCTTTAGAGGAGCAAGTTCGATGGATTTTCCATTTTATAAAGGAAAATAAAAATGTAATTACTATCTGTGAACGTTTTTTAAACGTCACCTTCCCGTCAGGAAGGATATATACATTTATAATAATTGGTTTGTTCGACCAGGTAGGATCAGATAGTTTATCTAAAATAAAGTACTTCAATTGATATTGTGATAACTCGAGAACTTTTCCTTTGTAGGTTGTCCTCCTTCTTATTATGGTCCTGTCTGTAATCAATTATGCCCAGAAAATTGTCATGGGCCATGTGACCTTGACTCCGGTCAATGTATATTTGGTTGTCTAGATGGATGGAGTGGAGATAAGTGTGAACAAGGTATTACAACTTAAATTTTAAATCTAATTGTTTTAATAACATATATTGAATTTAATTTGAAAAGAAAACAGTAGTGTTTCTTGATTTGCAGTTGAACAATTTGCCATGAATTAGAACACCAATTAGTTTTACATAATGCATATTAAGCTGTTTAAATGATTATATCGTACATTACATATCGTAATACTTACAATTCAAAGTTTATTTTATACAAGAACAAAATATAAAACATTGTAGACAATTGTTCAGATACTTTTCGGTTTGAAACGATATGCACTTGTTATTCCTCAAAAGTGTACTAATGACTAACTGTCTAAAATTTGTAGTGTCGGTGCAACAAAACGAAATATAAAATTGAATACCACTAATAAAAGTATATCATTTGCATGTCCAAATATCGAGCATTCAATGTGCAAAAATTTTACAGCATGCCAAGCTGGCCTATACGGCAAAGGCTGTGTAAAGACATGTTCAACAAATTGTTTGAATCCAGAATGCCATAAAGTGACTGGAGAATGCTTTGGAAGATGTAAAGATGGATGGCAGGGATTCGATTGCTCAGAAAGTTGGTTTATTATGTTTTACTATAATTATTATAATTATAAATCTTTCACATAAAAAATAAAGACTTTCACAACTCCATTCCACACCGATAAACATTGAGTTGCAACTCAATGAACCCGTTTTAAACTTTAAGTTTCACGTACATAACTTTTCGAAAAGGGTAATCAAATTATGTTTTATGTTTGGTACCCACTGTGTTACTCATCTAAGTAAAAATTTGGTTATAAGTTGAATCCGATAGCACCTTTCGAGAAAAGGTAGAATGGATTGTGGTAACAAAAATTGAAATATGCCCGTTGTCATCTGTGAAAAAAAGTATTCCATCAAGGTTACCAAAAACGCAATGGCATTTTCAAGATTAAACTTCATCGGGAAAGTCAAATATTTAAAGGTCAAGGATGTATAAAAACTGGGACAGTCGAAGAGCTAAATGACAAAACAAGATTTGAAAAAAATAACCAAATCCACATGAGATCTGCTGTTCTTCATTTGGTTAAAACCCTAATTTTTTTACCACTTAAACATTAACAAACGGACAATATTTCAAAGTTTTGTTATAATCATGTCAGTACTGATGTATTGACTACTGAGTTGATAGCTGTACAGCGGAGGTATCGTTTTTGTCAACCTTTTTCTAACTATGCGCCGTATATTCTTTTAAAATCGATCTAGGGTTATTCATTAGAATCTTTTATTATATTCAAAATTAATATTCTACATTGAAAGTCCAATGCAAAACCTAAAAACCTTATTTGATAGAATTTTTTAAGAATTATATTTCTGTTCAGATGAACATGCATCTATCAAATCTTTATTTCCAGAATGCCCTTCAGGTCAATTTGGTAGAAATTGTTCCATGCTATGTGATGGTTGTATATTAGAAATGTGTGATCCTATTAATGGATTATGTGATACAAAAACCGGCTGTAACCCTGGGTATTTAAACGGAGAATACTGTAATACAAGTAGGTGACGTATAGTATTACAATTGTACATGTTGTACTGTTGAGAAAGTACACTTCGGCTAGACATTCAAAAGAATACATACGTGTAAACTTGGTTAATTACAATTTCGATCAATTACGTCATAACTCAGTTCTAACTTATTGGAAAATTACACTTCAACCATGATTGATGTTTATATAAAAAAAACCTAATACTACAACTTCTGAAAACTAACATACAAACACATATTACTTATAGACGTCGATTTTGGTATTTCATATAATCTACAAATGAACTGGCTACATAGATTCCCTACATAGACTATGCAACTATACTGGATTGTTGTAATACATGTTTGTAGAGAGTTACATAAACTGAGCAGGATCAGTTTGGTGCATTGTTGTGTGCATTACCCATTTGTTTTTATGGAAACTTCATTTTGCAGCATGTGTAGTTGGTTTCTATGGCAGTGACTGTCAACAGGTGTGCTCACCCCTTTGCTTACTTCAGCCTTGTGATCGTAGAACAGGAGAATGCATTGGTGGATGCGTGCACAGATTACAGGGATTTAATTGTACAGAAGGTTAATATCTCTCTCTCTCTCTTAGTACTTGTAAATCATTTATTATAATTCATGTTATTTTCAAGGTCATATCATAAATTGCAGATGTTTGTTTTCTGATTTTGTTTTCGTTTTTCAAAACATATTCTTTTGATTATGATAATACACAATATTTAAGAAATATTTAAACTTGATGAGTTCTTAGCCTGAATAAGAAAATTGCGCCACTAATCATTAATAAAAAACAAAAGTACTTGAATCCAACAGAACTGTACCCTAATGACATAGTTATATGTATATATGTAACACAAGTCATACTTATCTACTTCGTTTTATACAGTATATGCAAATAAAGAAGAAGTTGATTCACAAGTAACAACTCAGATTGGTCTTTTCAGTGGAGGTTTTCTGTGTTGTGCTCTGATCGCAACTATTGTCTGTTTTACACGACAAATACGAAAGAAACAAGGCAAGGAACATATATTTTACTACATTGAATAACACAAGAAAATGTAATGAATGTTCAAGAAAATATTTAATGTCAATATATATGCTAAGTGACAGTAAAGTCTTTAACTGTTAATATCATCCAAAATATAAACCATAAGGTAGCATACTGGACAAGAATTTAATAATATCAGTTTAAAAAAGAGGGGAAAGAGATACCAAAGACAGATACAAATTAAAGTGACAACACCATGGTTAAAAAAGAAAAAGACAATATTCATTATTTTGAAATCTTAATATCCATATTGTTCCTTATCCATATTTAGATGTAAAACAAAGAAAAATTATATTTTATGTAAACTGTGAAATCAATCATTTGATATTTGTTTTTATTTTATAGAAAAACAAAAAACAACCACGACGACACAGAGGTACGTATATATCATTAATAATATGACTATCCATGCATACATATCTGATTGTTTAAAAATCTTAGACATAAGTTTTTGTTTATCATCTTGAATGCTTTTGAAAGAGGAAACTGTAACCAACCGAAATTGTTCAGCAAAGTCAGATCAACAAATAAGACAACATGGCCAATATTTTCAATTGACACCTTAAGGAATATTTGCCCTTTGAAGTAAATTTTAAACAACTTTTTGCAAATTTTTGTAATATTTGACAAAATTCGTCTCCTCTGAAACTACAGACACAAATTCAACCAAACTTTGGCACAATCATCATTATAATATTTAGTGTAACAAATATGTCCAATGACCCCGCCTACCTGTCTAAAATAGAACATAGGGATAAAATGCATGTATTGTCTATTATTATTTAAACTGTAAGGAATATTTGTCCATATTCGTCAAGACTGTATGACAAATTCTTATAGGAGTTATTGCCTATTTTCATATATATGATTTAATTTGGTAGAGAGAAAAAATTTGTGTCTGATAAGCTTTATATGATTTGAATTATTATAGATACATACATCTTTAAATCTAGAAAATGAGCGGCAAGGCAAGAACTATACAAAAAGTCTAATTTTGAATAAATATAGTTGGTAGACTGAAGATTTTTTAACCCATTTTAAACAAAAGCTAAAGATAGAGAGAAACTAATCAGACTAAAAGATCAGTTATACAAGAACACTGTAATAGAGATTTGTGTCATGAAGTTTTGTTTACAATACATTTTATTTGAAAGTGCACATTCGAGCTCCTATTAGGTTGTCATCATTCAGTGGCGATTGTATTTGAATTAGAATTTTCAAAAAAAATGTGGCATTGTGCAATTATTACTTTTATGCCATTTCAATGTTTTCAAAATAATTTTTCTCAAGAAAACCTCAAGAAACCAATTGGAGTCGTACATGTATTAACACTAATCGTTTTCATTTAATGCATTCCATTTACAACATGATTTAATTGATACATAGAAAATATTATAAATGTATTCCTAATTGAAAATTGCACACCGTCCATCTGCGCAAAAGATAGAAGAGGGACGAAATATACCACAGCGACAGCCAAACTCATTTATTGAAAATAAAATGACAATGCCATGGTTGAAAAAAAGACAAACAGGCAAATAATAGTACAGAAGACACAACATAGAAGACTAAGCAACTTGAACTCCACCAAAAACTGAGCTAAATCGCAGGTGCTCCGGAAGGGTTAGCAGAGTGACCCTGCTTCACAAGTAGCACCCGTCGTCTTGCTTATGTTATTACAAATCAAGTAAATAGTCCAATTCGGTAGGTCACATTCGTGAAAATGGAAGGGTATTGTAGGAACGACATAAGGAACATATCAGATATCATCAGTGAAACGGTTATATAATAACGGTCAACCAACTCGTGATGGCGTATGTAAAATTGAGTAGTTGGTCGGTTTTCACAGAAAAGATAGTATAATAATGCAGTTGTTCCCTATGTGAAATGTGCTTCCCAGAAATATCGGGCCTTTCTACCAACAAGTACTGGCCATAGTTAAGAGTACTGAAAACGAAGTTACATGTTCGCATGAAAGAAAACGATATCTTTTAGTAAAGATGCTAAAGTTCTATATTTGTAGACATTACATATTGATGAGTTATTTATATTGCTTAGGGATGAACAACAACATTATGATGATGTAAGAATGGAAAATGTATCTACTTATCAGGATCTCAGGAGGGACACAGACGCAAATGAATATGACCAAATAAGCACAGCAAATATCAATCACTAAGCAATAAATATTATGAAAAATATCTTAGAATGTTTTTCGTTTGCTACATATGTGATAGACAGGTTTAGTCCGCATGATTTGTCAAACAAAAACAAAAAATATCACAAAAATATACAATTGAATGCACCAACGGTTTTTTGTTATTCTACCTAATTCATTTGTTATTTGCAGTTGATGATTGAGTTTTATAGCATAAAATTGAGAATGGAAATGGGGAATGTGCCAAAGAGACAACAACCCGACCATAGCGCAGACAACAGCAGAAGGTCACCAACAGGTTTTCAATGTAACGAGAAATTCCCGCACCCGGTGGCGTCCTTCAGCTGGCCCCTAAACAAATATATACTAGTTCAGTGATAATGAACGCCATACTTAACTCCAAGTTGTACAAAAGAAACTAAAAGTTATAATAATAATACAAGACTAGCAAGGGCCAGAGGCTCCTGACTTGGGACAGGCGCAAAAATGCGGCGGGGTTAAACATGTTTGTGAGATCTCAACCCTCCCCTATACTTCTAGCCAATGTAGAAAAGTAAACGCATAAAAATACGCACATTAAAGTTCAGTTCAAGAGAAGTCCGAGTCTGATGTCAAAAGATGTAACCAAAGAAAAGAAACAAAATGACAATAATACATAAATAACAACAGACAACTAGCAGTTAACTGACATGCCAGCTCCAGACTTCAATTAAACTGATTGAAAAATTATGTCTTCATCATATGAATATCAGGCACAATCCTCCCCGTGAGGGTTTTAGTATCATACCATCATAACATATATGAGAAGAACATAACCCGTGTCATGCCAAAAACTGGTTTTTAAATAAATGTGTTTAGTTCCGATGCAAAGACCCTATAAGTGAATCAATATTAACGCCAACATATGCAATCTTTAATGACCTGACAACAGTATCGTAACTATATCCCTTCTTAGTAAGTCTATTTAAAGGTTTTGTTAGCTTCTGAGCTGAATACTGAGATTTTTGTGCTTTATAAAGAATATTTCCATAAAATATTGGATGTGAAATACCTGAACGTATAAGAAGTCTGCATGTTGAGCTATATTTACGAATGATGTCCTTATACCGATGATAAAATTTTTCAGTAATTCATAAATTTCTCTCGTTAAAATCTAAAACATTGTTACATACACAAGCGAATCGTACAAGTTGAGAAATATAAACACCGTAAGATGGTGACAAGAGAACGTCACCATCTACAAATGGATAATAAACGATAGGAAATGAGAAATCATCTCTTTTATCATAAATGTTAGTATTACGCTTTCCGTTAATGATATATATATATCAAGATCGAAGAAAGGGCAGTGGTCATTGTTAGTATTAGCTTTATTTAAAGTAAGTTCAACAGGATAAAGTTCTTTAGTATACATACTGAAGTCGTCATTATTGAGAGCCAAAATATCATCCAAATATCTAACAGTATTATTAAATTTGTGTATCAGATGTTGTTTCGATGGGTCTTTGCTGATTTTTGTCATAAATTGTAACTCATAGCAATGCAAATACAATATAGCGTTGTTTCCGCATTGATACATATTTTTGTAAACTATGTAATATTTGGTAAATTCAAATATTTGTACATTATAAGGTTGCAGTATAAGGTTGCGAATGGAAAATTCAAATATTTGTACATTATAAGGTTACATTATAAGGTTGCGAATCGAAAAAGGGAAAGCAGTTACAACTCGACCAATGAGTCTTAACATAATTAGAAAATCCCGCACTCTGGTCAAACATTAGCTAGTAACAGATGTGTGTACTAGATCAGTGATATAGACGTCACATTAAATTTCAAAGCATAAAAATAAAATAAAAGGAACAAACAAAACAACAAACAAAAAATGAAGAAGACTAACACAGACCAGAGGCTTCTGACTTAAGACAGGATCAAATAAGGGGCTGGGTTAAACATATGTTGTTGGATCTCAACCCTCCCCTATACATCTAGTAAATGTATAATATAGAATAAACAAATATACAGCATAAAGAACAGTTTTACTGAGTTAAAATGAAGTCATAGTCCGATGTTAAAATAGGTTAACAGATGAGTTAAGCAAAATAACAATAAAAAATAAATCAGAAACGGGCTACTTGCAGTTGTTTACATGTCAGCTCAAGACCTCATTTAAACTGATTGAAAGATTATGAGTCCGTTATTAAAAAGTACAATACCTAATGTTAGTGGTCAACTAGTAACATGAAACATACCATGATGCAGGTATTCAGTACGTAGGTGCAACTGGACGCTATTTACCCTCTGCTATTTACCTAAACACATGCAAGTCTGCAAGAACACCTTTTATCGTTTTAAAGTCCCCATCAATTTAAAAGTATCATTTGAAAACATCTGAGAAGCAAAATATTCTTAATGATTATTTAGCAGTTCAAAATGTATAACTTGTAAATAAGCAGCCTGGGAAATTTCATTCAAAAGTTTGTACAATAATGGAAAATAATTGAATTAAATTTGATTGAAAAAACTACAGGAAGTCTTTCCTCGTTGGCTTTAATGATACTATCATGGGACTTAGTAATAAAGCAAGAATCATTTCTGTTAACATTTTCGATATAGTTAAAACACTACTTATGGGCGAAAACTAAAACGCATTTAGATAAAAAAAAAAAAAAAAAAAACATAATTAAAAATCGAACTAACAATACAAATATTTTGGACCTTGAAAATCACAGAAATATTTGATTAGATACAATACTTCAATAAATTACTATGTTTTGTAAATGTTGCAGGTAATTTTTATATCGATATGTTTAAGCAAAAATTCCTGGCTATTCTGATAATACTGATCTCTATCTTATTTATTATGTTTACAGAATGTTTAACTGGATATATTTGTACAACTATAGCAAAGTGTGTAAATATATTTAAAGCTTTAGTTCTCATGTTATATCAGGAGACCTTAACATCGTGCATGCCCAGCAGTTAGAACTTTATTTCGCACCTCGTCAATTGTATGAGTGTTGTATCATCATATCAACTCACTCTAAACTTACTACACGTAATACATACAAAAAATGAAAAAAGATATTTAAATTCTTTTTTTTTTTCAATTCAGTAAAAACATATAGTTGATCTTATTTCATATTAAAAAGAATATTTTACTCCTACATCAACCGTAACAGCAATATTTCTCGTATCAAACATTAGCTAAAAGAACTCGCCAAGGATTTTGTTTTTTGTTCCGGGTGATAAGGCTGCTTACAATGATCACTATTGCTTGACGTAAATCTTGCATTGAGGTTATTTAAAAGGAATTAAAAAATCACCAATATTACAACAAAGTCTTTATTCGCAAATTGACATCTATAACAAACATTAACCTTTAGCATTAACCTTTGAAGTCACATTTAAGCCTTTTGTTCCCTTCTTATCTTTCTATTCTTCTTACTAATACACTTGGTATTATAAAAAAATGTTCCAATAAGGCATATGATAGTGTGATAAATTAGAATAAATGGAGTGCCGAAATTTTAATGGAAGAACTTCTGGCACCTTAATTCAAAATCGCACTTGCCAAACATTAAATGGCGTGACAGCTCATGAAAAGTGTGCATCCCTCATTTGCAAATGTTATGGTGTTTTCTTGCTTTTCAGCTTTAAGTGGCAATTGGTGAAAAACCACATTAAATTCATCCTCTTTCTCTGAACATGAAATATTCAGAATACACTTTTCAACAGTCGGAATATTTGATGAAGGTATCAGCTTTCCTAAAATGTAGAATATAACATTTAATTACCTTGTAATTAATTTGAGAATACTGTTTAAAATATAACTGATTAATTGATTGATTGTTGCTCTTCTACATTTGGTCAACACGAACTGGCTATATTGTAGTTTTGGACATAAAATGTATGTGTGAACTGAATATAACTTTACTTTGAGTCTTTTTGTGTTGTGCTGGATATATATAATCTCTGCCACATCTTTGTCTCTATTTTGTCAGTAGTGTTTTGCTTTGTATTGATCAATATGACGTGTAAGAACTGTTTTTTTTTTATAGTGTGTTCTGATGTTATACTGTTACACCATATTGTCCAAGGTTAGGGAGAGAATAAAATAGTGCCAGCAAACTTGTTCATTTTGATCTTAAACCTGATAACCCACATGAAGGTAACGGTTTGCAGGAAGACATAAATAATATTTGGACACATTATTCTGACTTGGAGCAAACGAAAATATGTGTGGTTTTTTTTTTTTTAACTTAATCGCAAAAGACTATACATGAATCATGTATAGTGATGGTCTATTGACTGCTTACAACAGATAATCAGTGTTTTGAGATCATAGGGAAATTATAAAAAGAAAAGATAAGAAAATTATAAATTAACAAGCATTTTAAGAGTAAGACAAAGACTCCAAATGGGCTTTGCTCATTGTTGAAGGCCGTACAGGGATCTTTAGTTGTTAATTTCTGTGTCATTCGGTCTATTTGTGGAGAGTGGTCTGATTGGCAAGCATACCACATCTTCTTTTTTTTTTATACATGTAATCATTTTAAGGGGAATTATTAAAATAATATTTATCTTTTTACCTGTACCAACTTGGTATGCCTTCCAGATTACTAAATTATAATCCTGGTACCTTTGATACATTTTTTCCATGCAGTAATGCCATGTGCTCTAAATGTGAAGTTACTGTAAGATGATATTGGTTCCTTCTATAACACGAACTATGTATTTTTTTGTTGACGCGTCTATTGCCTGTAAATAAAGTGCAATTATTGTAAATGCCTATAAATAGAAAAATAACTGTTGGCTTTTTTTGTTGTAAAGCTTTACTTAGATTATAAAACCTCATTAAATAATAGATACAAAATGATAACAAAAAAGTGCCCACAACGAGGTATGGGTTTTGTTCATTGTTTAAAGCCTTGCAGTGACCTATAATTGATAAATTTTATGTCACTTGGTCTCTGGTGAAGAGTTGTACCATTGGCAATCATACTGATTCAGGTTTTTAAATTTATAAAAAGTAATAAAGTAACTTCAGCAGTCCCATAACTGGGTCTTATTCCTTCAGCTTTTATCAAACCAAATCAGTTATTGCTGTTTCCACATGATTTAATTTTTTTTAAAGCTGCACTCATGCTCCTCTGGATCTTTTATAATAAACCTTGATTACTGTTTTGCTTTGCCATTTCTGCAAAAGGTGCAGACTGACGTATGTTTAAAATATCAGAATGACAGTTCTCAATATTACTTCACTCATTCAGTCAAAGTATTACAGACATCATAACAGTTTATTAGTACATGTACAAAATAATTTACTGAGTAAACGATTAATTTATATGTACTAAAGCGTTTATTTGCACTCTACACATGCATCAAATACTTGCCACTAGACATTACACAGGCAAGGATAAAGAATTATGTATAAGTTGATAATCAATCTTGCATAAATATAAACAACTGGCGTTGAACAAAGTAATGCTTATAAATTTTGGATGGTTTTTTTTTAATTCTGTTCCCTTTTAATTTTTGGTAATTATGCCCATAATATATACTTCCGGATTCATGTCTTTCGAATGTGGATTTTATTTCTGTTTTGAGTTGTCACATTGATCATGTTTAAGTGTTAATGACATACACTTCAACCAATATAAAGTAATAAGAAACTTGTTTACAGCAACAAATTTGTCATGGAGGTAGAACAACATCTGGGTATGTAACGTGGGAATTCATTGACCCATTCGTAATTCTGATTTGTATCAACGACTTTATCGCCTTAATCAATTCAGACAGAATATCTCCGTCTTCCCTCTCGTGTATGACTAGTGCAAAACAATTAAAACAAAAAAACAACAACATATAAATGGACTAAAATTAAATAAACATACAAAACTGACCAAGGCCAGAGGCTTCTGACTTGGGACAGGTGCATACATGCGACAGGGTTCAGGTCAAGTTAAGCTGTTTAATTAATATAAAATAGTTTTTGATTTCATATGTTACGTTACACTAATGTCTCATGTTAAACTGAAAGCTGAGCCCTGTTAAAACGTTTAAACACGCTGCATTTTTTTTTCACCTATCCTAAAACCTGATCCTGTTATTTTTTAATGTTCGTGTGTTCGTATGGTGTTTTGATGTTTGTCATATTTCGTTTTTTTTATATAGATTAAATGCTCCTTTGTCAGATTGTTGTCTCTTTGACATATTCCCCATTTCCATTTTCAATTTTATACTCTGAACGAATAAGTTAGGTCTAAGACACAATACAAATATAATATTAAAATGTAGGTCACCTATATAACATAAACGTTACAGGCAATAGAAAAAAAAGACGAAAGAAGAGTATCAATAAGACGACTCTTACCTGGTGCAAATTGCCGTTAAAGAAAAAATACACAGGTAAATATTCATCAAAGGTTGTTCATATTAAAGGCAGTGAGACGAAACATGACACTAAATAAGTAAATAAAAAAGGCCACAAATGCCTTACTTATTCTGGCACACGTGCTTTTAAATTGTTTCAAATTAAAAAAAAAATTATTTTAAAATTTCTTTCTACAAAGTTTCCAAAGAAAGTCATCGTTTATTTTATGGCTTGATTTGAAATTTGCTTCAAACAAGAAAAATATTTGGTACTCAACAGCAAAACATCACTTATGTTTCGTCACTAAAAATATAATCTTTAACGCTAATTTCGAACCCCCCGTCATTTGCAGATTTAAGCTGACATTAACTTAACATTACATGGTACTACTGACCACACAAAATACCAAAACTTGTTTTTAAAATTGAGAAATGATGTTCTAACATACAGAAACAACACAATTTCAAGTTGACTGACTAATTCATGTCAATTAATGTATAAAACGTAGTGTGATTAAACCAGATCTTCGTAGACACCTAATTAAACAACAAAGCTAGTAGTATAATCAATAGACGAAGATCGCACAAAACAGCTATCAATGATATGACTGTTATCCTGCGTTAAGTAATACAAGGTCGTACATTTTAAAACAAAAAGTTCTATTCTAAATTAGTCCAGAACTACATCATGTATACATGACTTTGTTTAAGATACTTTGGGCGTTAAGATTGAACTACAATTTACAATTAGCGCACCATCTCTACTAAATTGTTTTATCTCTTTTGTTGCTCATTTACAAACTCATAAACAATGCATTCGTGTATCATGTGTATGCCTGACTTACATGGCGTTGCCAGTTCCTGGTTCGATCCCCGTTTAGGTACCTAATTTTCTGCTATCCTTTTTGAGTATTTTCATGAGGAATGATGATAGTCCGTCGGAAGGGAACGACATATAGCTGACCTGTGTTAGGAGAGAGCAATAGATCTTGCACGTAAAAACACCCTTGTAGATTTCGGAAAAGAGCAAGGCAGCAAACGCACCAAAATTTGAGAGGGATCAATATATGTTGCAATAACTTGTTTCCCAATCCACTGTAAATAAATGTGTTTAAATTAACAGCGTTAGTTTTATTTGATCAACCACGTTTGTTTAAATCATATAAATATGTGTATTTTTACACCCAATTGTGAATCTTTTATTATTGCATAATACAGTTGTCATAAAGAAACGTCTTTAAAAACATTTTACTCAACTCCTTGTATATATTTGTTTTATATCTAAATCTTTGTTTCATATCTTAACCTTCTCTATTGAAGAAAACATGACAGTTTAATAAAATTTGTTAAAAAATGCAAATTTATTTAACTTGTTTTATATTGTTGACGTTAAGCCACATGTTAGGCTTGTCTGTACTGCGATATATATTTTGGTTTTGTGATTGGTCATATTTAATAAACCTTGATATGAATTGACGAAAACACACACTGTCGTCGCAATGATTGACAATATTTGCATTTTTTTTCAATCTCAAAGTATGAAATGTTTATTAAAGCATGTAAAAGTAGCACAATAAAAAGATTTGTTTTACTTCCAATCTTCAATCTTTAGAATGCTGTTACTTTCTTAATACTGCATATTAATTAACAAAAGAGGTATATATAGATAGATAAAAGAATAACCTTATAAATGAACGCAATATTTATGTTATGCAAATAATCATGTAATCAATTGTTATGCAATTTATGGCAAAATATTTGTCAGTTAACTTGAAAGAAATAAGGTCTATCATCTTTATAACTATACAGTCAGGAAATTTTAACGAAATCTTAATAAAAACAGCAGGAGCTACAAAAGAGTGTATTAAATTTATTCTATCGTATTCCATTCTCTCATAAATCTGTAATTAGTGTAAAGTACAAGTATATAATGTTTGATTAGGTGTAAAATTTGAACTATAAATTCTATCTGAAACCTCAGACACCTTTTTGTAGATAATGGCTCTAGGAACAACATATAATAAAATCAACCCCTCGGGGTATCCATGAAGGAGCTAATTTAAATTGCAAGTGGAAACTTCTTGTAAAATTTTGTAGACACAGTTAGTATTATACTTGATTACATAATTGTTGTATAATACTAACATTGCAGTTCTTTGAAAGAGTAATCTGTAAGCTATCCATAAAAACCACACTTTTACAAATTTTCAAGCATTATAAAGAAATTTACAACATTTTTAAACTAGGAATTTAGGTATAGTTTAAATATCGTTTTGATGCTACAATATATGTTTAAAGGACAGTCAAAATGTATCGGCTGTGTGAAATAGACAAAGAGACACTCAACCAGCCATTGAACAAAAGCAACAGTTATTGCTTATGTTTTGTTTTATGAAAACTTAATCTTTAAGTATCGTAAAAATTAATCCGCAGTCATGACCGACAATTTAATGTCCAATTCTACTTACAGTATCGTTCGTCATATCCGTTTTGCCATTTTCAATTTCACTTTTCAATTTTAAATCAACAACAAAGAGGCAGAACATATCCAAACAGTTGATTCCAAAACACTGCATTTATATAACTATATAAGACTCAAAGTGTAAAATTAAATGTCTGTTGGCTTTTCAAAACGTGCATCTTCCATCATAAAATATAGAGTATTTATTACAATTGAGCTGCGTCGGATAGAAATTGATCTTATGCAAGTGTACGTAAAGTGTGCGTAAATATGTTCATTTATAAGACTATGATTGAAATTGGAAAATTCATATACGACATACATTGATTCAGAAAATAAAGATCAAATTGCAAATTGTCCCAGACTTTTTGAACTTTTCTTCAAAACCGAAAGAGATTAACAGATGTATTGATGATGATTTCCATAAAGTTAAATTTCATCTGACGCTGTTGATATGGTAAAGCATACTTCTTTTTCTCGTTCTTATTACAATCTCATAGTTTAAATGGCAATCAATGTATTTGAAACCTTGTTTCTATTTTGAAGGTTATGAACGATTTGTTTCTATTCATATAATTGAATTTACGGTCATATTAAACATCTTCTAAATACAATGTAAAATACATATAAAGAACAATGATGTCCATTTTCCTGACACTCTGTTTACATATGTAATTAAAATATGTGTTTACTCAGTCGTTACGTTACACATATGAGCCACTGTGTCCGAGTTCAATATAATCTGAACTGGTCCAAATATAATATATTGTGGACATCAAAATTAAATAATTAATTAACATGTTTTACCTGAAAAACTTTAACAGAATAATCTATACGCGTGACTGGTTCAGGTTGAAGTGTCACCCGGATAGAACCAAGGCTTTATCACCAGCCCAGTAGTCTACACTTCGGTGTTGACTACTGGGCTGTTTCACACAGCCGATACACTTCGGTGTCGACATGAATATCAATAATGTGGTCATTTTTATAAATTTCCCGTTAACAAAACTTTGAATTTTTCGAAAAACTAAGGATTTTTTATCCCATGCATATATTACCTTAACCGTATTTGGCACAACTGTTTGGAATTTCGAATCATCAATTCTCTTCAACTTTGTACTTGTTTGACTGTATAAATATTTGATATCAGCGTCACTGATGAGTCTTATGTAGACGAGCGCGCGTCTGGCGTACTAAATTATAATCCTAATACCTTTGATAACTATTTACACCATTGGGTCGATGCCACTGCTGGTGGACATTTCGTCTCCCATGGTATCAATAGCCCAGTAGTCAACACGTCGGTGTTGACATGAATATCAATAAATGTGGTAATTTTTTGTTAATTTCCTGTTAACAAAACTTTCTTTTCGAAAAACTAAGGATTTTCTTATCCCAGGCATAGATTACCTTAACCGTATTTGACACAACTTTTTTGAATTATGGATCCTCAATGCTCTTATACTTTGTACTTGTTTGACTTTATAAATATTTTAATATGAGCTTCACTGATGAGTCTTATGTAGAGGAAACGTGCGTCTGGCGTTCTAAATTATAATCCTGGTACCTCTTATAACTATTTGAACTAGAGTGCCTAATTGCTTTCGAAAATCTCATGACTTTTATACCTTCAACGTATTTACCAAATCATTTATTTATTTAGTATATTTATATAAAATTTGACATTTTGTTTTGTTTTATTTATTTTATTTGACATTTTATACTTTTTCTTAATTTTGGCAAACATTTTTTTTCCAAATCTTATTTTTCACCGGGATAATTAATCAGTCGGGTAGCAGTTTTATTGCTGCATAAGAAATAAAAGGTATTTGTATTGAAGGTAAAGCATGCTTCATTTCTCATTTTTATTACGATCACATAGTTCAAATGACAATCAATTTATTTGAAATCTCGTTTCTTTTTTTTTTTTTTTTTTTTTTTTTTTTTAAAGTTTACGAATTTCTATTAATATAATTGTACTGACGGTCAGAATTACACATTTTTAAAATACAATATAAAATACATCAAAAGAAAATTTAAGTCAATTTTCCTAAAACTCTGTTTATGTATGTAATATATGAATGAAGAATATCTTACTCAGACGTTACGTTATACATTAGAACAGGATAGACTATATTGACATTCATACTTCTTCCGTTGTCAAGGTAATCTGGACTGGTCCAAATATAAAGTATTGAGTACATCAAAAGTAAATAATTGATAATTATTTTCTTACCGAAACACTTCTACATGATTAATATTTACGCTTGACTGGTTCAGGTTGAAGTGTCACCAAGGTTTAAATCTAGTTAACAAAGTGGCACGCTTTACTTTATATAAGGATTTTGTTTTTCATATTTTTGTAAGGTATGTCGTGTTTTTTCTCACTAAATCTCAATTACATGGTGTTAATATGTTAGAGTTTATAAGTCTCTGGTAGATAGTTCGTTGGCTATCGCATAACACCAATTTGTTTCAACATATTCACTAAATACTGCAAAAAATGTATGACGTGTATTTATTTGAGATATGTAGACCAACAAAATATATGCTCAATCGTTTGTCTTTATGTGTAGTGTATAAGGTTCATAATCTGATTTTGTCAAATTTTGAATTATATTATTTTAGCACATTTCAAAATTAGTAGGGGGTTTTGTAAGCTAGCTCTCAATTTTTTATAAATCAGTTGGTTTGAATATTCCAGTTTTGTGTAATCTTTTCCATTTCTAAGTACATGTAACACAGTGGCCGTATGGGCCTGATGTTCCTTTAATTTAAATACAATTTTTCCGCGGGGTTTCTATTGAAGGCGCAAATGGTATAAATCACGACACATGTAACACTCTTAAATGATATCAAATGAATATGATATAATAAAAAAGATAATTCTAAAATTACTTAATGCATAAACAATTGAACAAAATCAACGACCTAATTCTATTTTATATGACCATATGCGACGTTTAACTGTCCTTGCTTCAAAATATACATAATTATTTCAAGACGTTCTTCAATTCAAATATAATGTGAAAAATCAGAACTAAATCAAAGGAAACTTGAACTTATACATGTTAAATGTAAATATACATAAAAACTGCTACGATGTTTGCACATGAAATTTTGATCGATAAAATCAACTTTTATTCGAGTTTGTGTTATATACCTTAACTGACATATGAAGTGTAAAAGTTTAACTCGATGGCAGGAAGTCAATATAAAACACTACATTTATTTTTTTTAATTATTAAGTGTTTCGTCAACATATTATAAATAGAGACATAAGGAAAAGAGGAAGACATATGTCTGAATGTCTGTGGGTATTACAATATTCGTTTTTTGTTGAGTTGTCTTGATTTGTTCCTTAGAAAATATGTGTGCTTAAGGGAGATAACTCTATAAAATCAGCTAAACGTTTTGATTACGTTGTGTTGTTAACGCAATATTAAGCTTCTCAGTGATCAAAATTAGTGTTTGTCAAACTGCCATATAACCAGTGTAATTTTTCGGATAAATTGGTTGGTTCAATTTTTTCGAAATTTTTATATTTTTGTCAAAGGGTCAAGGTAAGTATTTTGTAAAAATTTTATGAAAATTAAACGAGCAAAATAAATTTTAATCAGGGTGTTGGGAACCACCTTAAATGTCTAACCTTATTTCTATATCAAATTAATGAGGTTTTTTAAGGTGCTATGATAAATTTATTTTTGTTAGTTATTCATGTTTGACTTTGTTCAGATTATTTTTCGATCTCCGAGTTTAACTGTCCCTCAGGTATCTTTCGCCCCTCTTTTATATTGAGATGCACTCCTCTAATTATTTTATTTAAACGAATGTGTACACGATGTTCTAATTTCCTTATTCTTGTGTTGCATTGATCAATGCATCTCGACAATCAAAAATTATATCACTCTTTGCAAGATCCTTTATTATTTACAATTTGTTTATCGTAATGAAAATTACATTCTGATTTCAGGTAAGTTTATCCAATTGATGATTTTGTATGGCTGATAGTCTTTCCTACGATACACAAGCTCGTGACTTGTAAGGGGAATGGATAAGAAAATAAGTCGCCCCTGCGAGACCTCTTCCCTAAAAATAAAAAAAAAATAAAAAATGAATGAATTATAAACAACAAACACAAAAAAAAATGAATAAATTATAAACAACAAACACAAGAAAAATAAAACACAGGCAAAAGAATTTAGTCAAACAATGTATTTTATTTTCATCGTCGATTTTTGTTGTACTAAAGGAACAAACCGATTACATTGAACGACAACTCCTCTAACAAATCGTATATTGGTGATATGATGTCCGAGCGTAGTGTTTCTACTTCCGAATTTTAAAGTCTATGAAATAATCTTTTTTCCACAGAACAAGCCATTTTTTAGAAAATATCTTCGAAACCGTTATCGATCCTTGTCTCATATGATTTCGAGCATGCTCAGTCGACATATTGCTCGCGAAATTTAAAAAAACGTTTAGGTTCAACACTTTGTATCGCAATTTTGAAGGATCTTTAATTTTACTTCATTTGAAATTTATGTTCCGAATACAAACATTTCAAAAGAAAAGAAAAGAAATACTTAATTTTAAAACCTTACTGGTAGCCTTACTACTATTTATAGTAAACAAATGTTAGCATTACCACCTCAATATTATAAGTGTCACTGAATATTGGACATGATGATTTAATTTTGATAACGACGCTGCACTTAAATGAAAACAAAATTTATTCTATCAAAAAGATTCATTATTATCAAATTCGATATCAATCCATCCCTTGTTCATGTGGTTGTCTCTTGACGTTTATATTTAATTAGATAGAAAAGTTTCAATTGATGTACATGTAATTGCCACTTTCCATATATTTCAGAAAAGCTAACTGTACATGTTTGATGTTTATTGTATAAGAGCTGAAATGTTATTTCTATTATCGATGTCAACTGTTCTGTTGAGTGTTTCAACACAACGTAAGTTAATAATACTTATATTTCTAAGTAAAACTTTCGTTCGCCATCAAGACTAAGGATATATATATATATATATTTTTTTTATGTTCAAATAAGAATTATTCTTAATACTTAGGGTTTTCTTATCCCAAGCATTGATAAACTTTGCGTTATTTGGCACCACTTTTTTAATTTAAGGTCATCAACACATGATCAATGCTTTTCAATTTTGTAATTGCTTTGCTTTCTTTTTTATTTTGATCCGAGCGTCACGGGTGAGTCTTAGGAAGACGAAACGCACGTATGGCGTATTAAATCATAAGCATGGTATCTTTGATAACAATAAGCATAAAGAAAGGTATTTGTACTGTGGTCCTGTCATGTAATGATGTCATTTTAATGTTATATTTAACATTGCCATAACAGCGCGAGGTTTTGCTAACCTCAAAAACCAGGTTCAACCCACCAATTTGTCTTAAAATGTCAGTTACAATGTCAGCAAAGATGGCAGTTGTTATTTCATAGTTCGTCTCTGTGTGTTGCATTGTCATTTGTTTTTCAGTGATTCTGTTGTTTCGTTGTTTCCCTCTGATAGATGATGTGTTTCCCTAAGTTTAAGTATGTAACCCCGATTTTTTTTGTTTCAATTGATTTATGACTTTCGAATAGCTGTATACTACTGTTGCCCTTATTTATATATACCAATATAAGCCTATTATTTGTTGTTAATGTTTACTAGATCCTAAATATGGGGTATGAGTGTCAATGAGACAAGACTCCATCAAAGTTACAATTTGTAAATGTAAACCATTATTGTTCCAAAAAAGTACGGCCTTTAACAAGGATATTTGGCTCATACCGAGCTATAAAGGGCACCAAAAATGTCTAGTGTAAAACCATTAACACAGAAAACTAACGGTATAATCAAAACAGTCAGTGAAAATTAAGCTCCACCAGTTATTATGACATCCGAATTTTTTTATTTGTAAAAACCAGTTATCCTTCGAAAAAGAGAAAGCATTCATGTAGCAATTTTGCTAACACATTCCATAACACATTCCATAAACTTAAGTTTGGTCATCTATATATATGCAAAGTTCGTGCATTTAAATTTAACATTTTAAAGAAATACTGTAAATTTCACATATCACCAATTATCATTAAAATTCTCTACACATTATCTTTATTTAGTTTGACTTATTTAATGTCATTTTTTGAGTAAAAAGGATGTGTAACCACCTCTCTGCCATAACACGGTGTCAGTACAAGCCTTCTGAACTAAAGTTGAGGAAATTAGTTCATTTCATCAACATTTGCCGCTCTTAAATCGCGAAGATTTAGCAACGGTGGATCTATGTGATTGACATTTCTGCCAATGGCATCCCAGACATGCTCAATAGGTTTCATGTTTGAATATATGGAAGGCCACAATGTTAATGGCTTCTTTCTCTTTGTACTCGGTTCGAATCCTTGCCCTGTGGGGTCTAGCGTTGTCGTCAATGTACAAGGGTCTTATCGTCGGTAGGTGATTATCAAAATGACGATCAACTGGAGGCTAGTGCTTTCTATACTGCAAAGCAGGAATAAATAGTATGTCTTTAGCACGACAAATAAACAGTATGTTATCACGAAGGGTATTTAAACAGGGTCTTCCGTGCCTTTGGTCAATCATTTACAGTTTCACAAATAATAACGGATATGTTCCTTACGTCGTAACTACAATCCCCTTCCCTTTCATGATTGTGAACTACTGCATAAGGCTATTCACCGGATTTGTTATAACATAAGCATCACGACGGGTGACACATGTGGAGAAGGATCTGCTTACCCTTCCGGATCACCTGAGATCATCCCTAGTTTTTAGTGGGGTTCGTGTTGATTATTCTTTAGTTTTCTGTGTTGTGTCATGTGTTCTATTATTTGCCTGTTTGTCTTCTGTCATTTTTAGCCAGGCGTTGTCAGTTTGAATGCCCCTCTGGTATCTGTCATCCTTCTTCTACAGTTCCTGTGTCAACATGATGTTTTAAAAGCCCCACTACGACTGTGTTATAAGTTTGAAATGGTAACCTATACTTCTAATGATCATACCAACATTTGACATGTCAATTGCTTGTCAATGTTCGGCCACAGATGACTAACGCCTTACCATATTATACAATGACTTGATAAAGGTCAAATTTCACCTGTACGTGGAAAAACAGAAGAAGATATGAAGGTATCGACACAGTGTATTTGTAAAAGTGCAAATGACCTTTTATTAAATGTTTCCTGACAACAAGGACGAGTTCAACGGGTTTCAATCGTTTGAGTCGTAATGAGTTTTCTTAGTGTATGTTGACGGCAATTCTAAACACCAAGCATTAATATTTTTCTCTTAATAGTTAAAAAAACTATTGCCAATTATATTTAAGTGGTGCTTAACTTTTTTCTGAATGTATCTATAAAACAAACTACAACAGATGTGTATTATGACAATTATAATCTATTTAGATTATTGTCTTTTTATCAATAATAGTTTTATTATCTCCCGAAACGTTCATATTTGAAACATATTTTTGTTGTTGTTATATTTGCTCCGTTTGTGTTGTAGAAAACCTTTCACCATTTGGCAAAGCTACTCAAAGTTCTCAATTATCTAGAGCAATACCTGGAAATGCCCTAAATCCACCTATTTCAAATACATTTTCCTTTGCTCAGTGCTCCCACACGGATATTGAGAACCCAGTGGTGGCTTGGTGGATGTTTCAATTATCTTTCGGAACTGCATATATAACTGATGTAACAATCTACTACAGAGAAAAATGTAAGTATATCGAAATAATACAAAAGTATAAATATCAACTTAATATGTTAAAATGTGTATATGTAAATTTATCGAAGTATTGAGTACAGTATGGAATAATAAAACAAATTTGGATGGAACGAGTGATAGTTTTTCTGGAGCACAATACATTACAGAAGATGACTAATACATAAAAAAATTAGTATATTCACACTTTCAAATTAAAGAACTAAGCAACACAAAACTAAACAAAAAGCTCTACATGATAATATAAAACAATTCAATTGAGAAAACCGAAGGTCTATTTATTAACAAAACAGTTTGCGAAAAACTAATATCACAAACATAAACGAACAGCAACCACTGAACTACAGGTTCTTGACTTGGGACAGGCAAACAAATTATGTGTCAGGCGCAACATGTTTGAGAGCGCCCAACTGTCCCCTAACCTGATGCACAGTAGAACATAAGAACACACTAACAAAATAAGTTGAAAATCGGTTAACACTTCAGATGGATGTTAATAGAAATACATCTAAAGACAAAGTAGATACGGCTGGAAACTTATACGTCCCATAAACAAAAGAGGTGCAGATCCGAGTCAGAGTATTCGCAGTTATTAAACAGCTAGTTCAAACTCAATAATAACTAATGAAAAAAAAACCTCATGTTTTAAGACAAACATATCAATCAGTCCATCTTCAAATGAATTTAGTGTGAAAACGTCATTAACAGTCATTGAAAAACATGATTTTGTGCTAAGCCAAACTATAAGTATCGACAGATTGTAGTACCGTTAAGATGCATATGTACAACATTATTTTTTTTTAAATTCATTAATAACAAAATCAATATTTACACCAATTAAATAATATTTAACGATTAAAGTACAGTGTTAGATAGGTAAAAATTTATAATTAGTTAATTTGAACATGTTAAGAATTGATATGTTTACTTGAATGGTATCTAAATTTTCCAAAAAGACAACGAGGCGGACGAAGCCGTATCTGTTGATTTCTTACTTTCTGGTTCTGGGGGATATATTAATGGAACCAATCAGAAAAGTTTGGATTGTTAAAAGAAAAATGTCATCAATATATCTACTGTGAAACTTTATGACGTGGCTTTTTTTTTATCTTCCTGTATTTGACAAGTTTCTGAAGGAAATCCAATTCATACGTTCATTCCCATAGGAATGCTGACAAACTATTGAAAACGTCTACCTTCAAATTCTACAAATATGATGTCATTCGGAGACTACAGCGTACTAATCAACTCACTCTCGGTACATGCATGTGTAGCTCTTAAACATATGAATTCATGAATTTCTTAAGAGGAAAAAGCTGTAAATGCCATTAACCACTTCAAACGTCCTAGCTTTCTGTGCTTTGTCGGTAATCATAAGATTTAAGTTCTGCACCTAAAGGCATGATTTAGCTGGCCCCTAAACAAAAAGTGTACTAGTTCAGTGAAAATGGATTTCACACTCAACTCAAAAACATATACTCCGCCTATTGGTCATCTTGTCTAAATTATTTCATTCTGTTTTTTCTGTCGTTATTTTCTTATTTCTATAGAGGTATTCAGGTTAAGTTGCACATCATTATACAAAATACCTGTTTTTCTACTTTGAATGCACATATTTTATCACAAAACACAGGATTTCTTCAAACGCAATTGTTAAGTAAAACATGACTAATACGACACTCTGTCTTTTAAGTTATATTATTTAGCATGCTGCTGTGATTAAATAATTATACAAATATATAAAAATACAAATATTTAGTTTCACTAGTTTCATTAATCTTTGGAAATATTGTATTAGTCTTCCTGAAATAAAGTTAACGACTTGTCAGTCACTGACTCCTGTATTAACTAATATTGGTGAAATGTGTGTTGCAGTTGCTTATCGAATGAATGGATTTAAATTATATGTGACAAATACATCAACCATTCCACCTGACGGTTATCTTTGTTATGAGGATCCTGATCCAGGTTTGCCGAACATCACACAAACTATTCCTTGTAATCAACTTGGAAGATATGTCATATATTACGATCATATAGGATCCTAAGAGAATGAGACATTTTACATTGGACCTATAATTGAACTGTGTTATGTTGCCATTAATGGTGGGTTAAGTGCTTTTATTTTGATTATGTAAGCTTTAATCTGTTAGAGCCAATGACTAAATCTGTAAATTGGTTTGTTGCAGAAGATCTATCTAATATGAAAACCAAATCAAAACAATAAATGTACTGGCTATTGTGACCACAATATGTAGGTGCAGCGTTTATAATTCAGAACTTTAAGATTAGTTTTATTACATTATTTTTGTATTTGAAGTGTATAAAAAAAACACAAAAACAACAACAAACGAATAAAGTGTTACGGAGATTTAGATGTGATTCAAGTAATCCATTCATACAGTATTAACTTTTTTTGTTAAAATGAAACATATTCTGTTTGTATCTTGCATTATGTTGAAAAAAGATTGGTTTGTGGTCTGGACATCAGTACTAAAATTGCTTATCAATAACATCACATTTTTGTAATTACTCTTTGATTTTTGAAATAAGTAAAATCTTCTAATCAGTTACTATAATAACAGGAGATACAATCTCCGTTCATAGTCAACCAATTTGTTAGAAGAATTAATGATGATTTCTAAATGTAAATTTAACTGGTCCAAATTTTGTTTACTGACGGCTTTGATAATTGGTTACTGCTTATAAAGAATGTATTAATTTAGCTTCCCAACTGTAAGCTTTCCATTTTATGTATCAAAAAGTAAAATCACAAAAATACTAACCCGAGGAAAATTCAAAACAGTAAGTCCATAAAACTAAATCAAATGGCAAAATCAAACACTTCAAACGAATGGACAACAATTGTCATAATCCGAACTTGGTACAGGCATTTTCAAATGTAGAAAATGGTGGATTGAACATTCCAGGAACGCCTGCATACGGAGTATATATCTCCCAATTGATACGATATTCCCGTGCTTGCATTGTCTATCATGATTTATTTGATATCGGATTGGTGCTCACAAGGAAGCTTTTATACCAAGATTTCCAAATGGTGAATTTGAAATCATCCGTAACCAAATTTTTACGGGCACCATCACGAGTTGGTTGACCTTTACGGAATATCCGTTTCATGGTTGATATCGGATACGTTCCTTATGTCATAACTACTATCTCGTTCTCTTTTCAATAATATGACTTATCGAATAAGACCTTTTACAGGGTTTGTAAAAATATGTGCCACATATGGAGCAGGATTGGATTACTCGTCCGGAAATCCTGAGATCACCCTAAGTATTTGGTTGGGTTCGTGTTGCTTAGTCTTTAGTTTTCTATTTTGTGTCTTGTGTTCTATTATTTGTATGTTTGTCATTTTTTTTAAGCTTACCGTTTATTTTCGATCAATGAGTTTGAATGTCCCTCTGGTATTTTTCGCCCCTATTTTACAGCAAGTGATCCGAGTTACAAAGGGGATATAATATATCTGTCACGAGCTTGAGATGTGGGACTGTTTTCAAATATCTATCGGACAGCTGACAAAGTATATGTTCTAAGTGTCGTGACAAACATTTTGCCATCTGTTCATCAAATGGGACAGTACTTTTTTTTTTTACATTTTTTGACTGAATTTATACTCTATATAGATAAAGCAAGATGTGGTGTGAGTGCCAATAAGACAACTCTCCATCCAAATAACAATTTAAAAAAAATAAACCATTGTAAGTCAATGTACGGCCTTCAACACGGAGCCTTGGCTTACACTGAACATCAAGCTATAAAAGGCTCCAAAATTACTAGTGTAAAACCATTCAAACGTGAAAACCAACGGTCTAGTCTATATAAAAAAAAAACGAGAAACGAGAAACACGTATAAATTACATAAACAAACGACAAATACTGTACATCAGATTTCTGACTTAAGTCTGTTGGTGGATATTTTCTGTCCTTTGTGTTTAAAAACATTTAAATGAATAAGGAACGATCTCATACCACATCTTCTTTTTTATATCTATAGTCGATAATTTTGTTGCAATGTTTTTTGTTACAAGAAGCCTTTGTGTTTTGCAGGTTGTCAAAAGAGCTATTGGGGTAGTAACTGTGATAAAAGTTGTACCGAAAATTGCATAGAGCGACATTGCCATCCGATAAACGGTTCTTGTGTTTGGGGCTGTAACACTAAACATTGCTGGAATGATATTTGCGATATACAAACTGCATTTTGCACTAATGGTTTCAAGGAAAGACGAACGGGAAACTATTGTAACAAGTGTACGTATTTGTGCAAATGATTACTTTGAAATAGCCAAACATATATTGTGATTTATAACTCAAGCTTAATTAAAAAAATATTTCCTTTATTCTTACTATATAAACACATATCAAACAAACAATGTGTGTGTTTTTTTTAGGTACTAACATAAGTTACATGAAACGACCGGCCGGAAACGGTGTGTACATATATCTGTTAAAACTTGCATATGGTTTTCGAAACATCACTCTGTTTTCTATCGCACTAGTTCAAACGTGCATGTGGATATCACCATATCATCCACGAATAATTATATATCCAATTAAAGCCTATGTTTAAATTTGGTTCTCCCTATAATGCCTAATACATATTGTTTCAGATAACATTACCTCTGATGGTTTAGTCACTCAGTTTCCCTCTGGTAGTCAAACGGCAAGTCTAGCAAATGATGGAAACAAAAAATCATGTTCTAAAACAATGGGACAAATCGTAATATTTCAAGTTGACCTTCAGGAAGAAAGCACTGTAACTGGAGTGCATATAACGTTTAGTGGTATGTAACTTAACCTGATAGAATGTATTGTTTTAAAAGCGGAAATAAACTATTGTTATTACTTTTATGGTGACAACTTACCCTTCCGGAGTACCTGAGATCACCCCTAGTTTTTGGTGGGTTCGTGTTGTTTATTCTTTAGTTTTCTATGTTGTGTCATGTGTACTATTGTTTGTCTGTTTGTCTTTTTCATTTTTAGCCATGGCGTTGTCAGTTTATTTTAGATTTATGAGTTTGACTGTCCCTTTGGTATCTTTCGTCCCTCTTTTAAAAACAAAACCGGCACCAATTTTGGTGCAAAAGTCCATTTCGATGATACATTCAATCAGGTCCAAATATATCAAAATTCAAATAAAAAAAGAATAAAAAATATTGAACAGCTTATAACAAAAAGGGATTAACAGTATGTAAAGTATGGTATATGTTTAACCCCGCTGCATTTCTGCAATGCAATGCAACTCTTACCTTAATAAGTGTTGTTTGTTTTTATTTCATTTTCAGGTTTTATTTTAGTTATAAGTTTAATATGCCTTTCATTGTTACTGAACTTGTATACATTTACGTTCAGGCGCCAGATAATTCAAATAAGCTCTCGCTGCGATATAGACTTTTTGTGCTAATGCGGCGTAAAGCAACCAACAATCCATCAATCAGATAATTCTCAACACTGGGTTTGACATTTTCCCGTTGTGTTGAAGACCAATTGGTGATCTGGAGTGCTTCCTACTCTTTGGTCGTTCTTTTCCACATTGTATGTCTCGATTTTCTTATCTTTGCAATGCAATGTTACAAGCTAAATGTTATAAATTCTAATTGTCTGTAATATCAAATACTCGTACTCAATTTAATCTACTCTAACTGTGTTTTATCTAACAATGTATCTTAAACTGTGAAATGATCAAAGTTGTTATACATATATCATGTATATTGAACTTTCATTTGAGAACATGTCTAACCTTGTCATCAAACATCAGATGATTTGTTCAACATATGTTCAAAATGCTCTAACGCCCAAAACTCAAAGTGAAAATGGCTTTCTTGCAATATCTTCCGTTTGCATTTGAAATCAAAATAAATTCTATTAAACCGACCAAAACAGCGTGTTACAACAAAGAGTTGAACGATGCTAAACATGTAAAAGGTACATTCAAACTTATCAGTCGAAAACATTTCTTAACAAACACAACAGTAGGTCATGAAGCACTTAAATTTTGAAGAAACATACTAGTTGATAAAACAAATACACTTTTGTATTAATTTGCTAGTTTTGTAAAAGTCGATGTTTAAATGAGTACTTATTGTTCCTTCCTATTGGCCTTTCTGTGTTATACACACATTAAGCAAAGTTCGACCATAGAGAATATTCCATATCTCAAATGCTTTTAGCATCCTGCAAAATTCTTTAATGTCACCTGCATATACATCAATGACTTCCTGGCACTCATAATCCAAATCTCATCTCAGTAAATTTTTACATCTCAAATATATCAAAATAAACTACAAAATCAGGTTTTTACTGACAGCAGAATGTCTTCCTATTACATGTATAATTGTGATCTTTTTCATGATATTGACAAGGATCGAAGTCTTTAAACTGTAATCTATTTAAAACGGTTAATTTCACAACAGAACCATACCCTCTAGTCTTTAAATATTGCAGTTTATACGCTATATATTATGTTCATGTTTTAACTATACTAATTAATAGAAACGCTCTCTTTTAATAATAACAACCCCCAACAGCGCTACAAAGAAAAACGACTAAAATCGGCTTTGCATAAGTTTTATGGTTAACAATACGAGTTGGTTGACCGATACGATGAGTCTGTGTCTCAACATCCTGACGATTTGTTTTTGATAGATACCAGTATGGAAATGTCATCTGTATTTTGAGTTGACACGATTTCCTCGGATTTTTTTTTGTGTCATTGTATTTTTCTATTCTTTTTCATGTGTATTAACTTACCACAATTTGACATCGGTAAACTACTGTTACCTTGATATGACAAATACAAAATCTTTAAAAGGTATCAAATTCGAGTTAACGCTTACTTCCTATCATGGAAGTTGAATTATCTAATACATATGAAAAGTATGGTAGAAACAACTTATTGATTCCTTTTCTATTTACATGTAAGTGAATGATGATTTTCCTGAAAATATCAAAACGTTTACATTTGCTCAATATGCATAATCTACCATGTCTACCCTGTATTGGTTTTAGTACAGTTGTTACAAGTCAAATTAATTGATGTTCCTGGTGTCTTATGTCTTTAGATATCGTTTTTATGCATGAATATCCATTTAAAGTACTTTCAATTAAAAAAAAAAGAAATATATATATATATATATAATAAAGAAAAAAGAAAATTCCTAATTAATAGTTTCCTATCCTTATATAAAGTTTTGAAAAAGATCAGTACGGAAAATAAAAAACAATATTGATACACACGTTATACACATCTGTTTTGAGACATTACTAAAAAAAATCACAAATAATCAATTTTGTAGTGTATTTGTATACTTTAATGTTTATTGTTATTACCACGTTTTTTCAGAAAGTACTACACGGGAGGGATTTCATATTCTTTACGCTTCAAATACAAGCACTTCTTGGACATTTGGAACTATTTTATATAATGGAACATCTTTGCCTATAGAGATCAACTTTCATACCGTTTTTAGATTCCAGACTTATAAACCCCCAGTCGAGATAGGAAGATCTGTACTTGAAGTATGTGAAATTGGAATTGTTGGTTAGTATTTTTTATTAAGAAATGGGAAATATTTATATGTGTAGAGTTGGCATGAATCTGTTTTAAGCGTATCTTACCTGAACAGTATTAAGAGACTAGTATATACTTCTCAATCGGAATGTCATTTAAAAAAAGAGCACATATTTGGTCCTTCATACCGATTATATTAATGTAAGAAACCTTTTCCACACTAAATTGATATGAGAGAAAAAGAAAATTCTCTTTAAAGTCGTCATCACGAAAATAGTTAATGTCATCCTCGATTTGCTTACTTTTTCATTGAAAACAATACTAATTAACAGCGGCATATTAAAGCGATCATTATACATTTTGTACCTTTATATCAGTCTTATTTCTTCATTTGATCTCCTTGTATTCGGGGTCAACACATCTTAAGTAGACTCGTTACAAAAAATGGACTGAACAAAATTTAAGGATATGGAACATTAACCTTGTAAATAATTACAAATGTTGATTCCTAAATCTTATAAATAATTGCTAAGTGATTAACACCAATCATACTGTTGAGATGGTGTCAAGCCATCTTTAAGAAAGCCACGAATATTTTGAGATATAATCATAAATCCGTCCTTACGGATCGATATCAGAAATTGAAAGCAGAAAATGTTCTTAAAATAAAGTATTTGTGTTAGTTCATCACAAAAATTATCATTTTAAAGTTGTCCTCCTTCACATTATGGTCTTTTCTGTGATCAGTCGTGCTCATGGAGCTGTCGTGGACCATGTGACCTAATCACCGGGCGGTGTATATTTGGTTGTTTAATCGGATGGAGTGGCGATACTTGTGAGCAAGGTAAAAACCCCTATGCGTCTTAATTGCCTCTAGTTCAGCAAAAAGAAGTTAAAATGAATAGCACTGGTGTTACCTTTTTATTGGATTCAGTTTCATAAGTAACTACACGAATTACACTATTTGTCACTGTATTTTATTGCCAAATAAATGTTGTGTTCTTTTCTTATTTAAGTTGTAACAGCACATTTTCATTCTCCTTAAATAAATGTTTAAATGATGTAGACAGCTAATTCAAATAAGTACAAAATGCAAATTTACTTTATACAGGAAAGGACATAAGAAGATTGTTGGTTCCGCTTTATAGACCCTTATAGTTTTCCAAGATATGCACTTGTAATACTTTACGTGTTATTTGTTGTGATAATTGCACAGAACGCATGAATCATAATTTGATTTGATTGACGTATTTGTAATTCTTCACTTTTACTTAACATCACTTGTAGTTGATAAAAATACTAACCAAAGACGTTCGTTATTTGCTCTGATTTAATTATTCGTAAATGATTTAAGTCAAACTATGATCATGTTAATTCATCTTTTAAAAGTAAAGTATTTGCATAATATACAGATTTAGAACACACAGATTTATACAACAAACATACTGTTGTATAGACATGTCAGATTATGAGAGGTTTTTGTATATTATATAAAACAAAACCAGGTCATTTATTCAAAATCATAAAATTCGATGACCATTTGGAATTTAAAGTAATCATCTTTTAAACTGTGATTTTTTTTCCAGCATGCCAACCTGGTACATATGGCAAAGATTGTCTTGAGACATGTTCAACAAATTGTTTGAATCTACAATGCAATGCAGTGACCGGAGAATGCTTTCAGGGATGTAATGTCGGATGGCAGGGGTTTAATTGCAGCCAAAGTTTGTTTCTTGTTATTAATTGCAATTAAGGTAGTATACTACAATACAGAGTGAAAACTCTGACGGAATCAGCAGAACGTTTATATCACGTCTAATTGTTATGAAAATGTAACGCTTCGCAATGTTCATCACAAGTGTTTGTAAAACAACTTCTATATTTATTGAAAGTTTTTAAATAAAGGGTGATGTAAAGTGTTTTGATTTTTGTAAAATACTGTGTCAAGATTTTAAGAAAATTAAACGAGAAAAAATAAAGTTGAAACCATCTTAATATAGATGATGTATTTTTAGTTCCAAAATTAACATCTTATTTTCCTAAAACAGCATTGAAAAAAATGTCACTACCATTGAATAAAGTACTAATGTACCATCAACGTGACTGTTTCAACGATTATAACTGGTCGTACTGTGGGTAAATCATGTTGTAAATATGAAAGAAGGACTGAAATTTGCACGAACAAATCGCCATGTGAATAATTAGTATCCGTAAAACATGTTACTATTTTATTGTCACTTGGAATCCGGATCCACTAACAAATACTCCATCTATAGCTCTTGAAATCACACAAAGGTTTTTGAGGGTTGTCATTGTAAAGTAATTTGTATGTACTGTTATCAATACAGTTGCTATTTGTTTATTTCAAAATCAATTTATTTTCATATCGTGCTAGTGTATTCTGCAAATAATTTTACTTACACCATGTACATGCCATATTCAGGTGTTCCTTTGTAACAAGATCTATTTTCCAGAATGCCCTACAGGTCTATTTGGAAGAAATTGCTCTCAGTTTTGTGAGGGTTGCATTTCAAGAAAGTGTGATCCCACAAATGAATTATGTGATAACAAAACCATATGTAACCTTGGTTATGTAAACGGAAAATACTGTAACATAAGTACGTAAAATGTTCTTTTAAAATTGTACTTACACAGGGGATTTTAAGTTACGTAACAGTAGTTAAGAGAAATAAAAACCTATATCAATGCTCTAAAAAAACAAACCCGACAATTTGTGCTAATGTCAGAATGTTTCACTTTATAAATCAGGTCAGAAATGAAATCAACATATATCCATTATCCATTATCACTGTACTATTATGCATATTTTTAAGAGGCCAGCTGAAGGACGCCTCTGGTAGCGGGAGTTTCTCGCTACATTGAAGACTCATTGGTGGCCTTCGGCTGCTGTCTACTCGATGATCGGTTTTTTGTCGCTTTGACACATTCCCCATTTCCTTTCCAATTTTATATAAACCAAAATTAAAACTTTGTGTGCGACAGATGCTTGTCATGAAACAGAGGCAAAAGATACCAAATAGATATTCAAAGTCATTTGTCGAAAAAAATGACAATACCATGACAAACACAACAACCGATCATACTGACAACAGTATACAAAACACAACATAGACAGTTCAAAGATTGAGCAATATTAAAATCACCTAAAAACCCTACGAACTCATGTGATCCGGACTTATATGCAAATCTTTCTCCTCATATGGCAACCAGTGTGGTATTCGTGTAAGACAACACAAAGCGATGTATTTAATTCGCTAGGAAAAGTGAACATGAACGTGGTTACGACAATACCTGTCATAATATGTTCAAAAGTATATACGATCGCCTGGATGATTAAAATTCGAGTAGATTATTTAATAGCAATGTGACATTACAAATTGTTAATATAATAACTATTGTTACATAAATGCAAAATAAACTGCGCTATTTGAAAAATGATAACACAAAATTAAATATAATAACAACATGACCTCCGTTGTAGTGCTTATTTTAGATTTACCAACATAATTGTAGTTTATCTTGAATAAGGTAGAGAATGGGGTGTAATTAAATAACTAACAATGGTTCAGCAGAATTTGTTACAACATAAGTTGTTTTGAAAAAGAAGTATGATATACATAAAGGCAACAGTAGTATACCACTGTTCAAAACTCGTAAATGGATGGACAAAAACCAAATATACAGTCACTAATCACAACAACTTCTAGGTGATATGAATTCCAAAGATTGTGTCTCAAAACTTTATCAATTTAATATATAAGTCATTGCATGGTAGAGTAGATTACCTTAACCGTATTTGGCACAACTTTTTGGAATTTGGACCTTCAATGCTCTTCAACTTTGTACTTGTTTGGCTTTAAAACTATTTTGATCTGAGCGTCACTGATAAGTAGACGAAATGCGCATCTGGCGTACTAAATTATTATCCTGGTACCTTTTATAACTATTTCAACAATGAGTTAAATCTATTTTGTGTGGTAAGCAATAAATCTAAGAAATTAATGTACACTTTTATAGATTCATTTTCTTGATTTCTTTCTATATTTTACTGAATACATAAGTGACCATGTCGAACATTTTCAGATGCAGTGTTGCTGATATGTGTTTAACATTTCAAATTGAGCAAATACATTAAAACTATTTCTTTTAATATACATTTTTGTCTTGTAATTTGGTATTTACACTTTGCATAACGCCATACTTTTACTATAAATATGAGGTATTGTTCTCTTAAACGAAGTATACGTGTATTTCTTGTATAATTTTTTCTGAAAGATAATTTTTTTGTGTTTTTGTTTGAAAGTTTTTTTAAATGTTCTTTTTAAAATCATCAAGGTGTTCTAAAAATGTAGAATTGGTTGAACTATATATATCGGCCTACAAAGCTAAATTCCTTGCAGAACATAACAACATTTCTTCTACGTTAATGATACAACTATTTTAAATGTGAAAACTCTAGCTACTGCAAAACAGCAATACGCTGATATGATTATAGTTATACATGTTAAACAAATATGTGCACAATTGCTTTCTAATGAAAATGTCCTGTTACAGCATGTATTGAAGGTTTTTACGGTAGCAACTGTCAGCATTTATGCTCACCATTTTGCCTGCAACAACCTTGTCATCGAGAAACAGGGGAATGTATTGGTGGATGCGTTCGTGGAGCACAAGGATTCAATTGTAAACAAGGTTGGTCTCATTCTCTCTTTTTTTCTTTCTCTCTCTTACAGAATATGAATTCCTTTTTTTTAGTATCGTTTTTCATTCTATACTTATTCTTGTTATTGTCAATTTCATATTTTTTCATTGTCACTTATTCGTTTTATTATGTTACAAAAAATGTAAACGAATACGAAATAATGCTCTTCAACTGTGTACTTTTTTTAATTTCAACTGTTTTATATAGACGAAACGCGCGTCTGACTTATTAGATTTTAATCCTGGTACCTTTGATAACTATTACACCTACGTGTACGAATGGATAATTATGATACTTACATATTCAATGAGGTATACAACCATACTCCGAATGACCATCTGTTCCGTATGTATCACCAACTTTATAGCAGTAATTTACGGTTAATAAATACATAGTGACTGTGGAGCTAATAATTCAATAAGCAATAAATACTTTTTTTCTTTATGCATATTTATGTTAATATATTCTTTAATTCTATTTATTAGTTTTATCTAATAGTGAAGAACAAAGTTCCCGAACACCGATGCAGATTGGTATTTTCATTGGAGGTTTTATATTAGGTGCACTGATTGCACCTGCTGTATGTTTTCTAGTAATGAAATATCGTAAAACAAAAGGTAGGGAATATTTTATATAAATATCATAGTTTCACGGATAATTAATAAATACTTAATTGAGATTTTTTGGAATACAGATAAATTATAATTAAAAATTGTTTCCAAATTACTTTATATAAGTATATCATGTATATTACGGCATTTATATGACTTTTCTGAAGAAAAGTAAAATGAAAACAAAACGCTTTTCATGGAAGATTCAAACACGAAATTCCTTTATAAAATGGAAAAATCAAAAGCTCAAACACATCCAAAGAATGTAAGCATCCGTCATTAATTACAGGCATTCCTTAATTAAAAATGCTTGATCGCTGCATTTACATTATTATTTTTAAATGCTATACGTTGGACGTTAGTCTATTCTGTATTAACAATCGTTTGGTTTTTGATAGGTAAAGAAGAGAAGAAAACACAATGGTATGAAATTGTAATGGATAGTATTCATGATATTGTTACAACTTTATGCATTTAACAGATGTTTTTTTTTACTTCATTTTTCCATATAAATCATATAGAAACTGAATTAATAAGAATGCATTTTCAAGGTTAAATAGTTATCAAAGGTACCAGGATTATAATTTAGTACGCCAGACGCGCGTTAAACACTAATATTGATTTTAAAAATTTCTAAAGTTAGTTAAAAAAACGTCCGTGTTTTCTTTTATTGTTTTTGCCTACAAACATAAGTAAATACTGAATAAGTTTCAAGTGTGTTATTTTTCGTTGTCTTTGAATTTTTTCTGTTTGAACATGATTGACATATTCAACAAACTTATCTAGTTGACAAAGACGAACCCTATTAGGTTCATACAACTAGTAACGTTCTTTATTGGGAATTAAGTCGACTTGATATGACCTCTCAGTGTACAAGTAAAACGTATAATGTTCAACATATGTTCTTCTTTTGTTTAATGTTTTGTTTTAATCAGTACATTTCATATTAATATTGCAAATACAAAGTTTTCATATTCAAAGTCCAAAAGCCAATTGTATTCCAAGGCATATTATCACGAGTATGTCAAATGATATGTTTATCTTCGGATATGTGTATTTGTCACTGCAGTCGGAACTTCGGGAGAAAACAGCAGATAAGAATGATTTAGGTATTTGTACATTATGAATGTGTTCAGACATTGGTAAACTAGTTATTTTTTGTAGTCATGAGCAACAACATTATGACGATGTTAGAATGGAAAATGTATCTTCTTATCAGGATCTCACAAATGATTCCACTTCACATGATTATGACCAGATAAACACAGCATACGTCAATCACCAAGCAATATGTAATGCATTTGTGAACACTCAATAATGAACAAATAAGTGAACGTACAATTAATGACCATAGTTACACCCAAAACTCTCTGCAAAAAAATAAGTTTATGCAAGCTGTGACATACACGAAAATGAAACTAATGAATGTTGAGTAAAATAAAATACACAAAGTGTATTTGCGCTTCTAAACTTGATTTAGTTGTATTTAAAGGATTAATTTTTCAAATGGTTGCTGCACATGCACTATATATGTGCGGGCGTGTTTATGTGTGTTTGAGTGTGTGTTTAAATGTGTGAAATTAAAAGAGAGAGAGGGAGCAACAAAAATTATAATAAAATTGATGAATGGATTGGTATATCCAAAGAGTTGTTTTGTAATTGATGAACATTAGATTTGTTATGTTTGCTATGCTAACGTCGGTATATCTCAATATTAGAAAACAAATTTACCTTTTACAGAAATGCCTTACTAGTTTCTTCTTTAATGCTTTTTTGAAGTAAATAATTTATATAATGGTAAAGATAGGGCATAAAGACATAAGAATAACAGTCAAAATTCTTGGTAAAAAGGGGCAGAAAATATCAAAAGAATTTGGAGAACCGGGGACAGACAGACAACACCATATATCTATTTACGCAACATAGAAACAACTAAAAGACGAATTTCATTTTATTAAACAATGAACGAGTACTATTAGATTGATTAACAGGAAACAGTAAAGAAGTAGGTTGTTATTGATGGTAAAAAGATCCTGTTCTACTAGTGGCATCCATCGTATGATTAGTATGATGTAAGATTTATGGATACGGTGCAATTATGTCAAAGTTCGTGGCGTGCATAACGTTCTTGTCATTTTATTTTCGAGTTATAAGTTTGACTATTCCTCTTGTATCTTTGGCCCCTCTTTCATGTTAACTATAGGCTTGTGGTTTGACCCTGATACTCCTCTCTGTATTGACATACTAGATGCGTATACATTAGAAATAAAAGTTTCCTCTGATATGCAATTTAATTAAGTATCAATATAAATAATCAAAGAAAAAAGACCAGTCTTATCACTTTGTAGTTTAATAATGTTCTTTAATATGGAAGCAACAAACATTTTCTTGCATCAGTGCTTCTGTATGAGCGGAGTTCCCCACAATGCTAATATTTGAACTATAATACTATGAACTCACTTTATACATATTAGATTTAATAACGTTTTTCACAAAACACAAAAAGTAAGCTTTCTATATCAATAGTACAACTAGGTCTGACATTATCAACTTCATAATACCCTCTTATATCACATGGATAAAATTCTTTAGATGTCATTTGAGCAATGAATCATTATTAAAGGTAAGCGAATGATGCAAAAGGGACATTCAAACACATAGATAGAACATAATCTGACAATTTTATGGCAAAACAAACTAATTTTAGGAAACAGAACAGTAATGATAACAGAAAATTAGAAAAGATTATACTAAACATTGCGCAGTTCAAAACGTCTAAAACATTTGCAAACGTTTCCTTTAATTGAATCGGAAAGCTAGCTCTGAATATACGGTTATCAGTTAACAACTGCTTATATCGCAATAAATTTTGATATAATAATACTGATACTGATAGCTGTCAAGAAGTATCCTCACATTCAGCAATGTGTTTTAGTGGTTGCTGTTGTTTAGTTTCTTTAATTTCATTGTATAAATAATGTCGTTTTACATTTTAATTTTGGGACGGTATCGGTATCGATGTTTCGCCTTGTAAGAGGCATTACAGTAATCTATAAGTTTATAAGGGATATACTCATCATTGAAAAGTAAAATCACAAAAATACTGAATTTAGAGGAAAATCTAATCGGAAAGTCTATAATCACATGGCAAAATCAAATGGCAAAACACATAAAAAACGAATGAACAAGAACTATCATATTCCTGTTTTGGTACAGGCATTTTCAAATGGAGAAAATGATGGATTAAACATGGTTTTAACATGTTTAAAGCGCTAAACCTCTCACTTTGATGACAGTCTCATCAAATTTCGTTATATTTACAATGATGCAAATAAACAGACATAATAAATAAAATAGTCAAAATATGTGTACAGCAGTCATCATCGTATAACAATTTTAAAAGGAATAATTTAACAGAACACAAAAACATCTATCCAAGTGTACATTAATTATCGTGATCCTGATAATAGCTATCAAAGGAACCAGGATAATAATTAATACGCCAAACGCGCGTTTCGTCTACATAAAACTCATCAGTTACGCTCAAATTAAAAAAAGTTATAACGCCAAACAAAAACAAAGTTGCAGAACATTGAGGACGGAAAAATCAAAAAAGTTGTGCAAAATACGGCTAAAGCAATCTATTCCTGGGATAAGAAAATCCTCATTTTTTTTTCGAAAAATTCAAAGTTTTGTTACAGGAAATTTATGAACTTACCATATAATTGATATTCATGTCAATACCGAAGTGCTGGTGAAACCCTCGGGGACGAAACGTTCACCAGCAGTGGCATCGACCCAGTGACACGCGATTAACAGCACATTTGTCATATTTAATGGTGTAATTGATTTATAAGTACAAGTTTTCACTTGTTCATATGTTTATATACAAGTTGAAAAACAATATGAAAAACACATTCAATAGCAATTTTGAGAGAAGTGGATCCTGAAGTATAGACTAGATACGAGAAGCAGTCAATGAATTTTTCATTTGATAACATTATTATCAAAAGGTTCTACATATTGTAAAAAAATCACCTATGCAAAGAAAGGTTTTATTTCGTTTCAATCATGTACTTCGTTCTGGTAACTTATGTTTGATTGGTTTTACACTATTAGGGCATTTAGTATATTAATGTTTAGAGATATGCTTCACTGTGTGTTTTATTAGAAAGCCTAGTTATTCATCCTCTGATGGCAAGTTCATTCAGTTAAAATGTATAGTTCATTCTACACTTACAGACAATGTGTTTTAGAAAAGAGCAAACAATGGTTCTACAACCACCATAGTGTTAGGGATGATTGGTATTCGTGGTGTCAACAATGCAAATCCTTCAACATGTTCAATAACAATTGAATTTGTCGTACTCGAAATGACTGGAGAGTATAATTCCATAATAGCAATATCAATCATCATATTAATGCAGTTAAAAATTTATCTGTTATGTATGTTTCGCTATCTTCATGTTATACATCGATGCACTTCGCCCGATTTAAACAAATGTACTTCCTACTTACTTTTAATACACTGTTCTATTCATTAAAAATGTGTACAAGAATGTCTTATTTTCCTTCTTTTGTTGTATTGATATTATATATATATTGATATTGATATTGATAATTATTTATAATCATCATGCCTGTCAACAATATTTTGTATAAATAATTTATTATCGATGTTGATTTCTAGGCCAAAGAAGTTAACTCAAACGAATAGTTGTATTGTATTTTTTGAAATTGAAAAAAATGTATCAAAACAATTAAAACGTCACGCACGCGTTCGCGAAGATAATCTGGTTTGGAACTATCCCTCAAAATGAGGGCTATGCCTTAAAAGAGAGATTGTCTCTCGGACAAGAGGTCATGTTACTATTAGTGAAAATAAAAAAGAACAACTTAGATTTTTAACTAAAAAGAGGAAACTCATTTTATTTAGAACAACTTTTCTGAAGGAGAGTCTCATTATATTTAATTAAGAAAAAAAATGATGCAAGCTATACTTTATTGTAGTTTTAACATAAGTTGGCATTATATTCGGTATTATTTTTGCTCGATCGATAGTGACATAAACACGAATATAATGCCTACCCATGTTAAAACTAAAATAAAGTATAGCCTACAACAATAATTTCGATTCTGAATAAGGCAATCAAGGAAATTTCTATGCCCGATAAGTATAAGTGTAAAAGCGTTTGTTTAGGCTCCTCCATGAACCTACCTTTTTGTTTGTAAAGAAGCAAACGGCTGGCACTGTGGGTTTTCAGAGGGAGAAGTTTGAACAGCCAGTATGAGCGGTTGTCGTATTTAGGTCAGATAATGTCAATTTCGGAATGCAACACATTACAGTCATAATAAATGAATTAGTAGTATCATTTTCACCATTTAAGAGTTTGAAAGTGTTTTAAAGTTTAGGAAATATGTTAAGTGCTTGATAATTTGATAAAATCCATTATTCTGAAGAAGTCAATATACGCATGTGCAAACAAATTTGATTAGATTTAGAGCATGGTTTTGTTCACAAAGCGAAAGAAGCACGTCATATAAGAAGGTCGATTAATGTCTAGTTATATTACATAATTCTTGAACATGTTGTGACCATATAATACCAAATAGATGTATTAATCCTTGGAAAAAGTTTTGTGTAAACGATATAAATATGTGCTCATTTGAATGAAATGCTACCCCTGATTTTAGGGTTGTTCCCAGACAAATACATATATATTAACAGGACTTTAAAAGTCTAATCGTCACAGAAGGAGGATATAACTGATCTGTGTTTGAAATAAAGCTTGGATCGATAGGCCATGCTTTCATTGTAGGAGATCGTCTTGTAAAAGCCATATCTGCTATCTGAGATGTGCAATATTAATTTGTCAAATGAAAGGTTTGCAGCGATAGCAGAAGAACGGTTTAATGTGCATACAATACTAATGGTTCCTTGTGTGACCCCCACCCACAGTAATACAAACGATTGGAAATATTAAAAAAAAAAACACACACCCGGTTGCAATTGATTTTTAGAATACAACCATCTAAAAGTAATGAAAAATGGAGAACACTAAATTTGAACTTTATATACGGATTATATATGTCCAAATTGATACGATATTCCTGAGCTAGATACATGACTACTTTTGACAAACAATAAACAAGAGTCGAGAGACGATAAACTTTATAAAAGGGTTGTCTCAAGATTTCTTTAGAACATATAAGCTTGCAAATACCTTGTTCTTAATGTGTCATTATTAGATCACGATTTTTCCGCTTATATAAACAAGATTCTCCAATAAATCATGTTGATGTCCGTACCCTATATCTGGCATCGTTGTACATCATTTTGATGTCAGAGGAAACCGCTGCATAAAGTATGGGGTTTTGATGTTCAATCTCTGTAACTTTACGGACGCCATCACGAGTTGATTGACCGTTATGGAATATCCATTTCACAGATATATCTGAGATATTCCATATGTCATGACTACAATCCCGTTCGATTTTCACGAATGTGACCTACCGTATTAATTTTTTACCGGGTTTGTAATAATATGAGCAACACGACGGATACCACATTTGGAACAGGATCTGTTTAGCCTTCCGGATCACTTGAGGTCATCTTCAGTTTTTATTGGGGTTTGTGTTCTTATTCTTTATATTTCGATGTTTTGTCTTGTTTACTTTTATTTTTCTGTTTGTCTTTTTCTTCTTTAGCTAAGGCGTTGTCAGATAAATTTCGGTCGATGAGTTTGAATGTCCCTCTGGTATCTTTCGTTCCTCGATGGAAACAGTAAATGCACATTTTGTTAACGTTCTGATCTATATTTGTTGACATTGTTTATTCTTTACTTTCGGAAATACAAACTTAAAATCAAGTAATCGTAAACACCTTTTTAAAAACAATTATAACGTACTATAAGTATTCATGAATTAAACAAAGTATATGTTCAAACATTTTAATATATGACAAAAGGAAAACAAAACTTATTCAGACGTCACATGGCACATCAATATCCAGCCAAAACAAAACGATAAGGATCACAGAACCGTTTTCAATCACAGGGATGACAAGTTTGCATCCATGAAAACAATATAATAATACTGTAACACCAAATTTGAATACTGACATTTGCAGATAAATGATGAAACGGACCAATCGTATGCCTAGGATGTTTCGAGGATGCCAATAATTGTGATTGAGTAGTATTTGTGTTGGTACTTTAGTGCGTCATATCATTCTCATGTTTAAAAGTATAATTAGTATTTCATTGCAGTTATCACGAATAATATGCTTAAAATGTGACGAAACAGAGAATACGAATTTCAGTTTTGATTGTTGAAACGACATTGTTTGGTCAAAACACTGCTACATTGGATGTGATAACCAAATGTTCGCTTGCATAGTTACAGTTGACCTATTAATGACCTCAGTTTTAATATACTAGGTGGATGTACAAATATAGTTATATTATATTTTTATCACAGTATTCCTTCCGGATGTTATATATGTTTTCCGCTTACTAAGTACACTATTAATATTTGTTATGAATTTTTGCAAATCAAATGTTTCAAAGGATTATTTTCTTAGCGCCAATAGAGAATATAATTGATGAAGGTATGTTTTAATTAATATAGCTGAGATGTCAAGTGCCCTGTATTAGGCAAAACTTTTAGGAATTTTGGTCCTCAATGCTCTTCAACTTCGTACTTTATTTGGCCTTTTTAACAAACTTTTGGATTCGATCGTCACTGATGAGTCTTTTGTAGACGAAATGCGCGTCTGGCGTATATACTAAATGTAGTCCTGGTATCTATGATGAGTTTATTTATTAATATATTCAATATAAGATTGAGCATTTGACATTAGGATTATAATACTGGTATTCTCTATGAGTTTAATCTTTCTATTCGAATAATAAGGCTTAAGTGTCTTTAAATAATGTTCAAGACACGTTTTTTTTTTATTTTTACTATTTTTTAGCATAGGTATAAATGTTTTTAAATTAAATTCATTTTTCTGATGTTTACGGCCTGTTATATATGCATTGCATGATCAAGTATGTCAAGTAGCATACTATACGAAAGAAAGGTGACAAGAAAATCTGTGTTAATTTGATTGGCTAATCTAGCATTAAAAGACGATACTGGGGTATTTTCATTGGCTATTTGTTAGATCATTGGTGAGTTTAAAAATATAATGTTACTTATCCTGCAATTGGGTGTCCTATCATACGTATACAAACATATATTGCCAAGGTTGTATCTTTATACTATATCGCTTTCAGTTCCGCCCCCTGCCAGGGTACGTTTGTGTATTGATGTCAACAAGTGGTTTGTGAATCTGCGTGACCTCAAAATATTTATTGCAGTGGTATTCCAATGACGTTTTGCTTTACCTAAAACAAACAATAGTTTAATATACAATGTCTGCATTCTATTTGTTTTCAAGTGTCTTTAGAGCAATAAGAATTAAACCCATTTTCTTCTAACAGACAAAAATGGACAGCTGGAAAAAAATCCATTTTCTACGGCTGCAGTCATCAAGTTCTTAGCTTGAATGTGTAGGATATGTAACACAAGCTAAACCGAACAATAATATCAACTTCCGCATGTTAAGTGGATGTCGTTGGACAGCTTATACACTTTTGTGTCAAATCGGACAATGTTTTTTTTTTTTATTTCTGCAGTTGAAATTAGTAATTTTATCAGACAAAAAATATGATTAACTTTGAGCATTGTATTATTAATTACCATTCGAGATCTTTTCATCGAACCCGTCTTTAACTGAATGAGTGATTCTAATATTGTGAATTTTTCTGTTTTCAAAGCACCAACATTTTACAGAAACAAAGACAATAACTGTGTTGTGTCTTTAAATATCATCTCTGCATTTGTTCTCGACTCGAAACAGGAGTGCTGACCATAAGAAAAATATGGATTCTGACAGTGGATTCATTTTTGATAAACGAAAATCCAACCCATTCTTTCATCTTCTGCGATTACCATCATCGACGCGTTTATATAATGAGTTAGGTCACAATTTTCACAGAATTAGAGAAATAGGTTTAACAACAGTTACTGTGATTATTGAATCTCGCTTGATATCAGCCTTCGGTATATAATTTCAATTGTAATAATGAGGGCGGCGATGGATAGTTTTTTATTGCTGTCTAAATTAAACAATCCCAGCTGATATCAAATAAAGGCAACAGTAGTATACCGCTGTTAAAAACTCATAAATCTATGGACAAAAAAACAAAATCGGGTAACAAACTAAAACTGAGGGAAACGCATTAAATATTAGAGGAGAACAACGACACAACATTGAAATGTAACAAACACAGCAACGGACTAACAAGCTCACAATCCGGTTTACAAACTTATCAAGCGATATCCCATTCTCACTCTTTTTAATCGTATAAATCTTACACATGTTCCATTAAAAAAATATCTAAAACAAAAATGTTCTTTTCTAAAGTGATTCTAATTTACTTGTTTTAAACATTGTACAGTTTTTTTTAAGACAAAATATAACCTTGCGTTTACATGTGTCAGGAAAGACATTCCCAGTGTCTGAGCAGAATGTTGATGAACCAGAGGTTTTGATATCCACTTGATGTGGCTCGGCACATGTACATCCCGTCAATGTGTGCATTTTTGCTGTTGTGTTTAGTACGTGTGACTTTTTGTGCGTCATTTTATGACTTCAGACACGCAAAGCATTGAATGTGGTTGTTTGGGTTAAAGGATGCATTTTGTGCTTCTATGTTAAATATTTTGTTTTGTTTTGTGATAGCAACACAGGGGTGACTGCTGTACCCAATGTTTGACAATTTGACTTATTATATCTGTTTTGTGCACGCATCTGTGTAAATATAACGGAATTTGATGCGACTGTCATACAAGTGAGAGGTTTAGCGCTAAAACACAGTTCAATCCTGAATTTTCTACATTTGAAAATTCCGTTACCAAGTCAGGATATGACAGTTGTTGTCCATTTGTTTGATGTGTTTTATCATTTGATTTTGCAATTTGATTAATACTTCCCGTTTTTTATTTTTCTCGGAGTTCAGTATTTTTGTAATTTTACTTTTTTATTCATTGCTGAATTTGGCAAAAGCTTTACGTATTTTTGGTCCTCAACGCTCTTCAACATCCTACTTTATTGGGTCAATTTTTAAATTGTTTTATTTCGGCGTCACTGATGAGTCTTTTGTAGACGAAATGGTCGTAATAAGAAAATTTCGATCCGGGTATAAGTTACAAATACAAAAAATACATAAAATCAATTAAATTCATTTTAGAATAAGAAATAAAGGTTAAAGAAAACCATGGATGATACTATGATACCATCGAACGTTCATTTCTTTATGATATCAAATGTTTAAGTTTATCCCATATCGCAAGGCTATTTTCATAGTTTCGTTTACAAAAAGAAAAATGTCCTGTATTTTATAAAAACTCCTCGATCATTTAAATGAGTATTCTTTTCAATTAATGCTATACGAATAAAATTGGACACATACTTATCAGACCGAATAGTTTGTAAATAAGGGTAACAGTAGTATACCGTTATTCGAAGTTCATAAATCGATTGAGAAAAACCAAATCCGGTTTACAAACTTAAACTGAGGGAAACACATCAAATATAAGAAGAGAACTACGTACGACACAACAGAAATACAACACTTAAATGTAACACACACAGAAATGAGTTATAATATAACAATGGCCATTTTCAAGACTTGGTACTGAATATTTTAAGAAAAAACGGTGGGTTAAACCTGGTTTTGTGGCTTTCTCAACCTCGCATTTTTATTGCAATGCAAAATATACCACTATAATGACATCATGTGATGACAGGAATACAGTACAATCAAATAAAGGTACATTCAGGACAGATAATTACGCAAATAAACAATACAATAAAGTACATTTTGACATCGAAACAACAGAAACGCTGAAATAAACAAAAATCAGACAACAATGCAAAACACACATAAATAAACTATACGATAACAATTGCCATTTTCCGGATATTGTACAGGACATTTTTAAGAAAACAATTCATTGGTTGAACCTGGTTTTGTTGCTAGCCAAACCTCCTATTTTTATGGCAATGTTAAATACAACATAAAAATGACAACATTACATGACAGGACTACAATACGAATAAATGGGAGAACATATAGGAGAGAAGTTAACACACGCATTATAGCTATCAAAAGGTACCAGGTTTTTTATTTGATACGCCTGACGCGCGTTTCGTTCACACAAAACTAACCAGTGATGCTCAGATAAAAAAAAACAAGTACAAAGTTAAAGAGCATCGAGGACCAAAAATTCCAAAACAGTTGTACCTCATATGTCTTAGGTTTTCTGCCCGGTATAAGAACATCCTTATTATTTAGAATACTCATACTTTTGCAAACTGTGCATTAATAAACTAATAGTATATAATAGATAATTATGAAAACACCGAAGTGGTGACTAACTAAAAAATAAATACGAATACATAAAACAATCTAAACCAACAAATAAAAGTCAAGCGGAGTTAAAAATCAGATTTTCTCTATATATCATATCAAACTATAGGTTGTGACTGTACCTTACAGGAATCAAAACGACAGCTGGTATGTTTGTTTTGTTACTGATCCACACTGCAGTTTTGTTGATAGTTGAAGCTCAACGTAAGTTATTTTTTGTTAACTTTGTACTTTTCAATGTTTGCTCAATCCACATGCTTGACACCAATATTTCTTGTTTTATTCGCATGAAACCAAATGTTAATTGTCATTAATTCGTGTCTGTCTCTGTTGTTGTTAATTGGAGTATTAAGGAAATACACCACTTATTATTTTGAAGTACAATTTCCTTGCCTTTTCACGAGTTTGACCTACCGAATTATTCTATATATCGGGTTTGTAATAGCATGAGCAACTCGAAAGGTGAAACATGTGAAGCAGGATCTGTTTACAGTTTTGGAACTCCTGAAATGTTGCCTAGTCTGTAGTTTTATATGTTCTGTATTGTGTACTATTATGTGTCTGTTTGTCTTTTTCTTTTTCAGACATTACGTTGTCAGTTTGTTTCGACCCATGAGTTTGAATGTCTCTTTGATATCTTTTGTCCCTCTTTAAGACCATTCGTATGCCTTAAATAGCTGACTATGTGTTATGGGCTTTACTCATTGCTGACGGCTGAATGTCAACCAATATAATAGTTTTTCCATTGGCAGTCATAAATGTCCCAATTAAAGTCCCGGACAACGTCTTCATATCTTATATTTGCTAATTTTTGGTTGCTGGAGTACAATCATTGTCTAATAATCCTGTTTAAACTTGTTACTTGTACACGGCAATTTGTCAAAATGACTACAATCAAACCTGGGTTTATAGCGATAAATATTTCACTTGTACATGTATTTAAAAAAAAAAGACATTATCTTTTATTATACGCATCTGTTGTAGTAAATATATATCAAGACTTATGATTATGTATAGGTTTTTATACACATATACAAGTGAGCGATTTAGCTCTATAAATCAGGATTAATCTACCATTTTCTACATAAGAAAATGCCTGTACTAAATCAGTTGTTGTCCATTCGTTTGATGTGCTCTATCTTTTGATTTTGCCATTTGATAAGGGACTTTCTGTTCTAAATTTTCCTCGGACTTAAGTATTGTTTGTGATTTTTAATTTTTGACTATTTTATTTATTATATCTGTTTTGTTGATGCATCGTTGTAAATATAACGGAATTTGATAAGACTGTCGTAAAAATGACATGTTTAGTGCTATAAAACCTAGTTCAATCAACCATTTTCTAACTTGAAAATGTCTATATCAAGTCAGGAATTATGTGACAATTGTTGTCCATTTGTTTGATGTGTTTTTCATTCTATTTTGCCATGTGATTAGGGACTCTCAGATTCAAGTTCAGTATTTTTGCGATTTTACCTTTTTGTATTTATCATCAATGTTCTTGCAATAACTATGCACAATTCACATATATGTGGTTTATTTTTTGCTTTTTGTTTGCAGATAACCTCACACCGTTTGGCAATGCTTCTCAAAGTTCTCTATACTTAGCAGCTGAAAATGCCATTAATCCACCCATTTCAAATGTATTTTCCTATTCTGACTGTTCACACACAAAAGTAGACCCTGGAAACACTGCAGCTTGGTGGCTGTTTGAATTATCTTACGGAGCTGCATATGTTCAAAATATAACAATATACTACAGAGAAAACTGTAAGTATACTTAGGAAATACGAAAGTATAATTTTATATATCAAAATAATAATTTGAGTTAATTTATTTACATATAAACAAAATAAAGATTGAACACAATAAGGTGTAATGAAAAAGGATTAACAGGAAATTGTGGCAATTTCAATAGTCTATGAGCAATATGATGACAAATTCATTAATATCATTTCTCAAATATTGAAAAGAATAAAAATGAAAAATATGACAAAATCTGTAAGTTTCATTGGAAAATTAAATCAAAGATTACAAATTTAAGTAGTTTATAAATATATTTAAAAAAATTCAGACAGCGTATGTTTTTAAAATGTTTTTTTTTTTGGTCTGTTTGTTTTATTCACGCATCGGTGACGATATAATGGAATTTGATGCGACTGTCATACAAGTGATAGGTTTAGCTAGCCATAAAACCAGGTTCAAGCCACCATTTTCTACATTTAAAGATGCCTGTACCAAGTCAGGAATATGACAGTTCTTGTCCATTCGTTTTTGATGCGTTTTGTTATTTGATTTTGCCATGTGAATACGGACTTTCCGAATTAATTTTCCTCTGAGTTCAGTATTTTTGTGATTTTACTTTTTACTATCACATGTGTACTATTTTTTATCTGTTTGTCTTTTTCCATTTTTAGCCATTCCGTTGTCAGTTTATTTTCAATTGATGAATTTGGCTGTCCCTCTGGTATCTTTCTCCCATCTTTTAAACACAATTATTGTCGTTAAACAGATTTTCAAATTGTTATGTTCATGATGTCAAGCATCTACTCACAATGTTATTTTTCTGTATCCGTGTCGGTTTCTCAATTTAAAAATTCTCAAATATGTTTTCTGAAAAATTTCATTAGCAGTGAAAATAGTATATTACGGAAGACCTATCTTATAATTTGAAACATATTCACAGAAAACACCGGATTTATAATAATGCAGTATTTAAGGAGGTAGACCTAGGTTAAGGGAAATAACTCCTTAAATCCTCAGTACGTTTGTGTCAGCCATTTTCATAAATATGTTCTAAGCTTCTAGGATACATAGATTATTTATAATCTGTTTCATGTAAATGCTTCAAATTCATTGACAAAACTTGGCTTTTACAAACACATAACTGATTTAAAGAGTTATCTCCCTGAACCGAGGTCTGCCCCCTTAATAATGATAAAAAACGAGAACTATAGAGCACTCACTACAAACTCCTCAGAGTCTGAATTGACCAGTTTTTGTGCTCGACCAGTAAAATCGAGCACACATTTTACTCGACTAGTCTCGACATTGTCTCGACTGTACTTGACTGTACTTAAGTGTACTCGACTAGGTCTCGACTAGGTCTCGACTTTACTTAATTAGTCTGATTCAGTACTTGATGATCTTTGTGTAGTCTGAAATGGTCTTGACCAAAGCTCGACCTGTCTTGACCTGTCTTGACTAGTCTCGACCTGTCTCGACTAGTCTCGACTCAGTCTCAACCAGTCTCGACCTGTCTCGACTAGTCTTGACCTTCAAATTTAGTTTTGACTGGTGTAAATCAGCCCATCTAACTAAATTAAATATTGATCTTAAAAAATTCAAGCTTATTAGGTAGTTTGATTTATTGCTGTGAAATGAAAGAATTTAATTTTACAATATGTAAAAAAAGAATTATTATATAAAAATTCAGATAGGCATCTTTAATTTTTTTTATAACTTTTTCAAATCAACTTGGATTTTCATCAAACTATGCAGCTATCTTACATATATATCAAGCTTACTGAATCCCATTTCATTTAGTTTTTTGTTGTATTGCTGTAAAATTTAAGAATTAAAGTAATTTTTGTAAAAAAAGCTAGGATTTGCAATTCGGACAAAATAGAGATAGTACACTTTAATTTTTTAAATAACTTTTTCAAATCAGCTTGGATATTCATCAAACTATGCAGCTATCTTACATATATATCAAGCTTACTGAATCCCATTTCATTTAGTTTTTTGTTGTATTGCTGTAAAATTAAAGAATTAAAGTAATCTTGGTATAAAAAGCTAGGATTTGCAATTCCGACAAAATAGAGATAGTACACTTTAATTTTTTTAATAACTTTTTCAAATCAACTTGGATTTGCATCAAACTATGCAGCTATCTTACATATATATCAAGCTTACTGAATCCCATTTCATTTAGTTTTTTGTTGTATTGCTTTAAAATTTAAGAATTAAAGTAATCTTGGTATAAAAAGCTAGGATTTGCAATTCCGACAAAATAGAGATAGTACACTTTAATTTTTTTAATAACTTTTTCAAATCAACTTGGATTTGCATCAAACTATGCAGCTATCTTACATACATGTATATATCAAGCTTACTGAATCCCATTTCATTTAGTTTTTTGTTGTATTGCTGTAAAATTTAAGAATTAAAGTAATCTTGGTATAAAAAGCTAGGATTTGCAATTCAGACAAAATAGAGAAAGTACACTTTAATTTTTTTAATAACTTTTTCAAATCAACTTGGATTTTCATCAAACTATGCAGCTATCTTAAATGTATACTAAGCTTACTAAATCCCATGTCATTTTGTTTTTTGTTGTATTGCTGTCAAATTTAAGAATTAAATTAATCTAGGTCAAAAAAGCTAGAATTTGCAGTTCGAACAAAATAGAGATAGTACACTTTAATTTTTTCTATAACTTTTTAAATTCAACTTGGATTTTATTGAAACTATATCTGTATATAGCTACCATGGTGATGTATTCTTCTTACTGAATCTCAGGTTGTTATAAAGTTTGTTGTATTGCTGTCAAATTTAAGAATTAATTTAATCTAGGTAAAAAAAGCTAGGATTTGCAGTTTTGACAAAATAGAGATGGTACACTTTAATTTTTTTCATAACTTTTTCAAATCAACTTAGATTTTCATCAAACTCTACAAATATCTTTGCAATATATTGATCTTACTGAATCATAGGTTGTTATTTTGTTTGGTGTACTTCTGTCAAATTTAAGAATTTAATTAACCTAGGTCAAAAAGCTACGATATTAGAAATATATCTTTTCTCATAATTTGGGAAAAAGTATACATAAAATATTAATATAATTCCTTTAATGTTTTATTCCTTTTGATATACACTATATAAATATATCAAAAAGGGATGAAACATTAGAAATTATTAAAATAGTTCTTCTGATTTGTGGTGATTTATAAAGCAATACCTTCTGCTTGGGGCAAACTTATTAAAAAGATCACATCTACCAGAGAGTTTTAAATTCTAAATAACATTTATTCAAAGTTGCAACATCCTGTTAAATCTAAATCGCAGGGCTTTTAATTCACTAGATAAGTAATACACGAGTTTAAGAAAAGTAGGGCTTTCTTTTTACCTGTAAAACTCACGTATACTGATGTAATTAAATCATGTATAGTGTCATGTCATTAAATTTGACAAAAATATATTTTAAAACTTCATAACAACCTGGGATTTAGTAAGATCACCAAGGTAGCTATATAGTTTTAATAAAATCCAAGTTGATTTGAAAAAGTTATTAAAAAGCTTAAAGTGTATTATCTCTATTTTGTTCGAACTGCAAATTCTAGCTTTTTTTACCTAGATTAATTTAATTCTTAAATTTTACAGCAATACAACAAAAAACTAAATGAAATGGGATTCAGTAAGCTTGATATAAATGTAAGATTGCTGCATAGTTTGATGCAAATCCAAGTCGATTTGAAAAAGTTTTTAAAAAAATTAAAGTGTACTATCTTTTTATACCAAGATTACTTTAATTCTTAAATTTTACAGCAATACAACAAAAAACTAAATGAAATGGGATTCAGTAAGCTTGATATATATGTAAGATAGCTGCATAGTTTGATGCAAATCCAAGTTGATTTGAAAAAGTTATTAAAAAAATTAAAGTGTACTATCTCTATTTTGTCGGAATTGCAAATCCTAGCTTTTTATACCAAGATTACTTTAATTCTTAAATTTTATAGCAATACAACAAAAAACTAAATGAAATAGGATTCAATAAGCTTGATATATATGTAAGATAGCTGCATAGTTTGATGCAAATCCAAGTTGATTTGAAAAAGTTATTAAAAAAATTAAAGTGTACTATCTCTATTTTGTCGGAATTGCAAATCCTAGCTTTTTATACCAAGATTACTTTAATTCTTAAATTTTACAGCAATACAACAAAAAACTAAATGAAATGGGATTCAGTAAGCTTGATATATATGTAAGATAGCTGCATAGTTTGATGCAAATCCAAGTTGATTTGAAAAAGTTATTAAAAAAATTAAAGTGTACTATCTCTATTTTGTCGGAATTGCAAATCCTAGCTTTTTATACCAAGAATACTTTAATTCTTAAATTTTACAGCAATACAACAAAAAACTAAATGAAATGGGATTCAGTAAGCTTGATATATATGTAAGATAGCTGCATAGTTTGATGCAAATCCAAGTTGATTTGAAAAAGTTATTAAAAAAATTAAAGTGTACTATCTGAATTTTTATATAATAATTCTTTTTTTACATATTGTAAAATTAAATTCTTTCATTTCACAGCAATAAATCAAACTACCTAATAAGCTTGAATTTTTTAAGATCAATATTTAATTTAGTTAGATGGGCTGATTTACACCAGTCAAAACTAAATTTGAAGGTCAAGACTATTCGAGACAGGTCGAGACTAGTCAAGACAGGTCGAGACAGGTCGAGCCTTGGTCAAGACCATTTCAGACTACACAAAGATCATCAAGTACTGAATCAGACTAATTAAGTAAAGTCGAGACCTAGTCGAGACCTAGTCGAGTACACTTTAGTACAGTTAAGTACAGTCGAGACAATGTCGAGACTAGTCGAGTAAAATGTGTGCTCGATTTTACTGGTTGAGCACAACAACTGGTCAATTCAGACTCTGAGGAGTTTGTAGTGACTCTTCACTTCAAGTTATATCGTTTAACATGTATCTATGTTCATATGTAAGATTAAAATGAAACAGTTATAATAATTTCCTTTCTATTTGGATTGTTTCCATGTCCATCAAAAAAGCTCAACGCGTTATTGAACTTGGCTACTGCCTAGATTTAAAACAGGTGCAATTATTGTTACAGATGCACATCGTATGGATGGATTTAAGTTATATGTGACTAATACATCAACCATTCCACCTGATGGTTATCTTTGTTATGAGGATCCTGATCCAGGTTTGCCAAACATCACACAAACTATTCCTTGTAACCAACTTGGAAGATATGTCATATATTACGATGACACAGGATCTTTGGAGAGAGTAGGGAATTCCACTCGCCCCGATGGACCTGTAGTTGAACTGTGCTACGTTGCCATTAATGGTATGTTGTTGTCATTATGTAAAGTGTTGTCATTTTCATCATACAAGCTTCAATCTTAACAATGCTGAATGTGGCAATTTTTAAATATTTCAATCGTTATGTTGCGTATGTTCAATCTAACAAAACAAAATAATGAAAAATAATAAAAATAATAGACTATTTTGATTACCATTTGTAGTAAAGTAAAGTCACAATAATACTGAACTGAACGAGGAAAATAAACTGTCGTATTCCTGACTTGGTACAGGTATTTTCTTACGTAGAAAATGGTGAATTGAACCTGGTTTTAAACCTCTTTCTTGTATGACAGTCGCATCAAATGCCATGATATTGACAACGATGCGTTAATAAAACAGATATAGTAGATACAAAAGTAAAAATAGGGGCACATAAGTCATTACCATGTCACAATCTCAATCAGAACAAAAACAAACAAATATTTAACAAAGAAGCACAAAACGGAAATATCAAAATTAACATTCACTGCCTACTTATTTTGTTACAGCGTTAACGATTCACAACTTATTATATAGGTAGAATTGTCAAAATAGGGGTACAGCAATCATCACCGTGTCAAAATCTCCACGAGAACAAAAACAAACAAACTTTCAACAAAGAAGCACAAAAAAAGGATACATCAAATTCAGGTTCATAATGCTTTGTCATTATCAAAGATTTAATATACAAGAAGTACATAAACATGATTAATAAGGTATATATATATAGTTACTTTACTACAGTGTGCTTTATTTGTAAAAAGAAAGTCCTTTTTTCTCATAGCCAGAAATTAGTAGTGGTTTTGCTAATTAATATTCATAATATGTAAATGAGAATTGTACCACGTGATAGTACTTTGAACTGGACTGGCTTGATAGGCTTGATATCATTAAAATCTTTAAAACACGGATATTATAAGTTGCCCGTCACAGAGTCCTTATTTACAATCACTTTGATATTTCCGTAAAGTTGTCAGGCGGTCAAAATCAAAACAATGAACGCGAATTTAGTGAATTTTTCGTGCTTTCGTGAGTTTATTCTTTTTGAAATAGTGACATTTTAATTTTACGTGGGAACCTAGAGTTCAACAACTACACATACAAGGTTTGGACTTGCTTATTCTTTGGAAATTCAAGTTTCATATTTCACCCCGGCAACCTGTTTTTGTAATGACCTTGTAAGCCAATTTTCAACACGAAGTTTGCAAATTTGACGTTTCAGCCATTTTAGCCTGTATTTTACACTGCAATGTTAAAAGCCTCTCGCTTCGATTTTTAAAATAGCTCAGGAACCTGTATTCTTGCAACAACAGTCAGTATGTTTCGTTTAAATGGTGTATATTGTTGTGTATATTCATTTTCTGCCCCGGCAACCTGTTTACCACTTAAATTAAAATTAAAACAGACCTTTTTTCGAAATTCCCTATCATTTTAATGTAATTTCCGTGACCCATATCCGATTTCTTTAGTAAAATATTCAAATAAGCAAAGTGGCGTTGATTTCTGGATATGTGGTGTGAATTCCGAAAAGGCCTTGTAGTTTTAGTTAATACAATGTCATGTTATATGTGCATTTGCTGAAAAATAGGACAAGACACATTTCTGATATAAGGTTCAACTGTTTCAGTGTCTATGTGGCATTTCTAATGTCAGTTAAAAAGAAAGTTATATCACTATTGTACGTAACCATGTAAAACTATGTAAATGTACTTATTTATCAATTTTAATAGTTAAATTAAGATTTTTAAATAAAAAAAAAAGACACATTGCCAACAATCAGCACCTTAAGAAGATAAAATTACTCTCAGAGCAAGACTAAGATGAGTTAATTTGACCATCTCAATTGGCTTAATCTGATAGTCATGTAAGGCAGTAAAATAAGTGCATATATATCAGTACTCTTTTTAGGCTAGTGCTGTGTCAGTTTAAAAGGATAGTAATATAAACATGATAACATATAGAACTTCTAAAGTAGTGGTTATTTTGTCAGACCAGTCGCGTATAGGTAATACTTTGGTTGAATTTGGCTCATACAATTGGTTGAACATGGTTCAGACTGGCAAACTTGTTCTAGTTTGGTTGAGTAAGGTTCAGACCGACAAACTACACGTAGGTCTAGTTTGGTCAAGCGCTGGTCGATAATGGGTCCAGACTGATTCTGAATTGTCAAGTAATAATTTTGACTTCCTTCAATGGCAAGGATAATGTTCAAGTGAAAATAAGCACAATTAAATATTGTTAGAATTGAGGTCGAGTGATATTGAGTAAAATTCAGACTTATCCAGACTTGCAAGCAGTGCACCTAAATACAGATATAAAACATGAATTGCAAGAACATATTACACCAAGAGTTTAAAATAGTGAATGTGAAAAATAAAAAAATAAATGGCAAAGAGATTATCCTCAAAACAACAAACGAGAGGGAAGACAACTGCAAATTTCAATGATTTGAACCATACGTGTCTTTAGATTATAAATTGTGGACTGAACCTGGTTGTATAGGTTTTTTTTTAACTTTACCTCTCCGAGATCCCTTATATCACAGTTAAGTAAAAGTTTATGGGTGAGCGAAACAAACATACGGGATAGAAAAAGTATCAAAATTGTCGAGAAAATTGAGGTAATCTAATCGAAATCTGTACGGACACCATCTCGAATACTTGTCACAAGGAGTACAATGGATAAGTTCAGATTGTCAAAAACCTCTGTTCATCGAAAGGGATATCATTTTCAGAACTTATTCCTGAATTGGTATTTGAACGGTCGACCAAGACAACAAGAACCACATTGTGGAGGAATAGTTGCTTATCCTTCGAAAGCATCGGAGTTCACCCCGTTTTGGTTTTGCGGGGTCCGTCTTGCTGATACTTTATTTGTATTTTGTTTGGTATGGTATGGTTGTTAGATATTTTTTTGATTTGTTGCCATGACTTACACAGTAAGTAATCGACTGCTGAGTTTGAATAGTTCTTGTTATCTTCTGTCTCCCTTTTACACCACAATGAAACATTCAATCACAGTACACCAAAGGCATGGCTTTAGACATTAAAAGTCAATGAATGCCTTTAACAACGAACACATCAAATTTAGTATACTTTTCTTTAAAGTCCATGAATGATAAAATGAAATAAATTTCATACAATAAAATATCTAAGTTAATAGATTAGGACTTTGGAAAAGCACATAAAGATATGCTATTGTTTAACACGTGTGTCAATGCAGAATTTATTATTTTGAGTAACACGACAAGAATGAAAGAAAGAATATAAAAAGGACACAAAATTCAAGCGACGCAAAGTCAAAAAACTAAAAACTGATTAATCAATCATTTAAAACTTAACAAATTAACATCATGTTTTAAAGAATAATCAAAAGACTAAAGGAAAAAAAACCAACTCATTTTTTTAAACATTAAGATACCAGTACATGACGTCTGTACTATAAAGATACTGGTCTTATATAGTCTTAAACGCATGATTTTTTTTATAAATTGTTAGTGGCTTTGAACTAGCTGTCAGTTATCTGCAAGTACTCTAAGATCTGTACCTAGTGTCTTTTTGTTGTTGGGATGTACAAGTACCCGGCCACGTCCACTTGTATATTTGTCCATCTGATTAGTTAAGCCTTTTCAACTGATTTTTATAGTTCGTTCTTATGTTGTACAGCTAAACATTTGTCCCAGGTTAGTGGAGGGTTGTAATCCCGCTAACATGTGTAACCACATCACAATCTTAAAGGAGAAGCCATAATAGAAAAAAATACAGTTCTATTTCTCCTTTTTCAGGTTGTCACAAGACCTTTTGGGGTAGTGACTGTGATAAGAACTGCTCCGAAAATTGCATTGACCAACATTGCTACCCTCGAAATGGTTCATGTGTTTGGGGATTTCACACTAGATATTGTTTAAATGGTGTGTGCGATAACTATACTGCAGTTTGCACTGATGGCTGTAAGTAATTGTGCTTAAAATAACTTTGTAATGACATAATATTTCCTACTGTATCAGTCGTAACTGATGTTTACCAGGTTAAAGAAAAAAAACTTGACACTCGAGGTATTTTGAAGTTTTTACAAATGTTAGTATAGAAAAACAATATGGTTTAATCAATTACATATAAATCGAACTGTTTCCACTCAATCTGGTTAATAGTGTAATTCATTTTTATTGATAAATATCGTTTGTCGTGTACACAAATAACAAAGTATTCATACAAAGTAAAAACATAAAAAATACTGGTGTTTTGGAGTTTTTACAAATTTGAGTATAGAAAAACAATACGGTAAACTCAATTACATATAAATCGAACCGTTTCCACTCAATTGGTTAATAGTGTAATTCATTGTTATTGATAAACATCGTCTGTCGTGTAGAAAAACTACAAATTATTTATAAATAGTAAAACAACAAAAATATTGAACTTCGAGGAAAATTCAAAACGAAGAGTTCCTAATCGAATTGCAAAATCAAATGATAAAAACATTAAACGAATGGACAACAACTGTCATAATCCTGTCTTTGTACAGACATTTTAAATATAGAAAATTATGGATTAAACCTCCGTTTAAAGCGCTCAACGATGTGTGAATATGTTACCTAATCAACTGCTGTTTATGAAAGAAAAAAAAACACTTTCAAAATGCAGGGTCCTTAATGATTCCCAATACAATATGTTTGGCATTTTTGACTTTTTTTATTATAATACTGGGACCTATGGTAACTTTTTTTCCATTTCATCACACAAAGTTCTTAATCGTGTAATAGGATTATTAAATCAGTGATGTGCACCTCAATATAAAGATTTCAATTGTACATAAGGAAGGTTGTTCTCTCCCTCTCTCTCATTCAAACTTTAACCAATGTATTATCTCAATATAAAAAATGCCTTTTTGTTTTTTAATAAATATTTACTATATGTTTGTGTTAATGAAATATAAAAAAAAGGAATTTGAATCAGTCATTTGCTGCTGATATTATGATATTTAATGTCACTTAAAAAAAATGATGAACAAATTAATGCTTAAAATAACTGAAGCTGTATTCTAATTTATTTTAAATAGTTTCTTCAAAAAAAGAAGATAACAGCTGCTTACTATCCACCCAGGTTGGACTTTTCACTGGTGGTGTTCTTTTTGGTGCTTTGATTGCATCCACTGTGTGTATTCCAGTAATTAAAAAACGCACATGTCGTAAAAAAGACGGTAAGAATTATTTTCGCTTATTATTTCTTCTTGCAATGCTCAATATTTCATATTTCACTGAAAATTAACTAATGTATAGCAATGTCAATTTGGTAGTCATTGAATATAGATATAAGAAGAAGCATTAAATGTATAAATAAAATCTTTCTCCATCCAAGTCACAATTTTATAAAAGTAAACCTTTATAGTTCGGTTTTCAACACGGAGCCTTGCCTCACACCGAACAGCAAATGTGTTAATTCAAACGGTATATTAAATCAAAGGTATATAACATCAATATAGATCTTACTAAATGAAAAGTACACTTTGAATAATGTTTTATCGAAGATTTTACACAAATAAAAATCACGAAATAGCTTAAAAAGCATAAGGTATTACATGTAATGAGTAAACTTAAAGTCTGTTTATAGTTTGAAACCATTATTTGTTTTTTTGTAGGCAACAATGATGTAACGAAGATACCTCAGAGGTATTTATGTTATTTATAATTTGATATCTTTACTTGCACAAATATTTGATTAGCCTTCCATAAGAAAAGACACAATTTAATTCAAATGGTAAACAAAGAAAACAACCACAAATAATTCATTGAAAAGACGCCCAAAATCGTATAAAGTGTTATCGTACTCGAAATATAAATGATGCTCATTAATTTCATATACCAATATTTAGTGGCACAGTGACAACAGAACAGCAATGAAACATATTGAAAGCATTGTTGACAAATGTGATAAATATTGGTGGTATTACTAATTTCATAGTATATATCATGCCATAATTGTTCGATTTTCACACGCTCAATTTTAAATTAGGTATTGGAAAGTCAGAATTTAATTGTGATTATAGTGAATTTTATTGAATCCGTATAAAGCAGATTATTAAAGTCATTGTTTGGTTATTTCTACTGACCTATATGTTAAGTTCTTTTCATGGGTGATTTTTTTAAACTGCTAAATCTCAATTTAGTTTCAATAAATAAAAAGAATGAAGTATGATGCGCAATGCTAGTCACAATCTTTTTACATGTAAGTTATATGTGTTTTTTCAAGGAGTTTTAATCACGCTGAATGTAAAAGAAATATTCGGCTTACCTACAGAAATATATATCAGGACACAGGACAGATCATTTTTTCACTCATCAGATGCGAATTTTCATCTCATAATCGGTATAGCTTCATAAAATTTAATTTGTACGAATGAATCTTCAAGATTCAAAACTGTTATTAAACTTTATCCAGGATTGACGTGTTAAAAAAAATAAATACTTATGTTGACCATTGTGTCCTTATGTAGACTATCTGCTATACGTGTATCGTTTTATTGAACATGTCTAGTACATAATCTTCTCTTTGAAAAAGTGTAATGCATTAAATTTTTATGGGTATTGTTTGTGCGGATTTTTTTTTTTGGTTAAAAACTACATCTTAATAGTGCAGATAAAACTTCATCAAAGTCCTAGATTCCAGATCAAAATCAAAATCTTATCAAGTATCCCGCTAGTTATGTTATACACATATGTGACGAAATGTAATACTAACAAACTAGTTTATATTTTGTAGTCATGGGCCACGACATGATGACGATTTTCGAATGGAACATGTATCTACATATCAAGATCTTACTCATGATTCCATGCCAAATGATTATGATCAGATAAACACAACATACGTCAATCACTAAGTTGTCAGCAACAGATATATAAACATAAGATGGAACCAATTAAACGTATTATACAATGAAATATATATCAGATGAATATATTTAGACGGCACAAACTCTATACAAAAAATATTACATGTCTATGCAACTGTGTCATTAACGAACATCTTTTGGATACATCAACAGTATACAATAACTTGATGATTAAATGTCAAAAATTGACAGGTTTATCGGACAAAATAAAAGAGACAATGACAAAAGATAAATGAATACAACAGTAAAAAAAAAAAAACCAATCAAGACATTCTTTTTATAACTATTTATCAAATTGAAAATTAGATTTATAGAATTGCAGATACATCTATAAACCCTTACATGCTCAATTTAAAATCAGTAAAATAAAGTTGATATAATTAAACCGAATAAGTATGTTATTGTTAAGATGACTACGAAACATCAGATATGATTCTAAGAACAATCAAAAATGTGTAAAAGTGCAAACAGACGAAGGTCATTCCTTGCAACTTTTATGATATTAAAGTCCTTCCACATATTTTGTACGTTAAATTGTCCTTTCAGTGCTTCATTGATATATTTCAAATCCTTTATTTATAAGTATTAACAAGTATATTATAAAGAAAATAATAAGAAGAAAACAATCCATGAATCAATATACCAAGTTTGAACATGAAAAGCAAATAAACAAGGAAAACGTGATTGGCTTTAAACATGCTCACAGTATTTTACAGCGAGTAGTATGCAATGACCATTATATCGGTGTCTGTTGGTTTTTTGTTCGTTGTTGGTACATTGAAACAATCAATTGAGTTAAACAAATTGCAGCTGATTTTAACAGATTTCTTTTTGTTTTGTTTTAGCATTGATATTATCTTTCATTTAAAAAAGACATGGAAAATACAAATGTGTGAACTCTAATTCTAATATATTTTGTATAAAAACTTGCATTTGTTTTTGCTTAGCTTTCTACACACCTTAAAACCTTGAGGTTCCTTGCAACCTTCTTTCCTTTGAAATTTAACACCAACCGTACTATGTTTCTGATACAAATTGGAAAAAGTAAGACATGTTTCGTTACCTGATGATAGCGTTTCTTTGTTTACATTGCATATGACTTCATAATTTAAAAAACGTCACAACTAAATCCCTAACAACAGAACCAAAATCGGAAACGTTACGGTATTTTCGTTTCTTTTTTTTAAAACAAATATTTAAGTTACAAATAATTATTCATACAGACTTCGTCCCCATTTACAGGTAATGCCTGCCTCATATTAATAATAAATAATAATAAAATTCTTTTTTAACGAAGGTAACACATTTAACATTTTTAAATCATTATAAATGTATGTCAATGAAAATTAAATCTGTGTTTGCTTCAAGAAAATGATGTAAATACCCCCCCTTTTTTTCTCCCAAAGACAAATGGTCAGTGCTTTTCTTCCTACATTTATGAGATGATGTGATGTTTCTACAGTAGGTCTTTTTTATGGTGTCAAATTGCTTTTCTAACCAAAAACAAAAATTAACAAACTTACCAGAACCAACTGTAACTGAAACTTTTGCTTTGGAATTTCCGTTGCTATATTTGGAATGGCCATGAAAGGATGGCAGCAACTCATGTTGTCTTCTTGTCTACTGCAATCCAACTCTTGTCTATGTTTGCAGCATATGCATTTCAAAATGTGAGTCTGAAACTTAGACATTATGGTGATAGTCTGGCCTCATGAGTCATGTCTAGACTATCTGATCAGGATTAGACTTATCCCAGTGGCAGTGGGAATGTCTTTGTCACATGGTTTGCTATGTCTTTGTTACACTCTTTCAATAAAAATAAGTTTTTGGCTACACCATATTCATCAAAAATACCATTATTTTCTATCCTTCTGCACATTTGTTGATTTCCCTCCTTCTGTTATTGACACTAAATCTACCTTTTATTGTGAAGAGTTTTACAAAGGGAGATAATTGTAGGTATATTTTTCAGTTTTTCATCTTTTATTCAAATAAGCTTATATCAATTTGCAACGAAAATCCCGTTAAGGAATACTAGTTTGTAGTGAACCATAACGTTTAACAAAATATTGTTTCAATTTGAGTGACTTTTGAGGTTTTATGGACATTTTCAGTACATGCTGAATTCAAATTTTAGAAAAACACATTTATGTCAAAAAAAAAATCAAAAAAAAAGGTTGAAACAAGATCCAAATTACAGTTTATTTTAGTAAAAAGTCTGAATTTAAAGGCAAAACAAATTTTTTTGTCATATAGTACTTTGAACTATTCAATAAAAAAACCCCAAAAAAGTCCATTTTCAACAACATTTTCCAGCAAATTTGGTACTAAAATAGAATTGCCCTGTATTCACACAATTTGAGATAAATTGTCATTTTTTAACCATATAACTATTAAAAGTATTTAATACTTTACAAGCAACCCAAAATCAGCTGAAAACTCCACAACCCCTTTCATGATGTTTTTTTGATTTTGCATGGTTTTCTCGTAGACATCCATTTAAGCAAATTTGATATCAATTCTAAAAGAAAGATAATTGTTACAGTAGAAAAAAGAGATGTTATGACAGATCAATACACTCTAAAAAAAAATGCGATCAGCCGATACGTTAAATAATGTATACACGACAGAATAAAACGTCAAAAAGACGAAACAAAATAAGATTAGATAAAAATAACAAACTGCGACGACAAGTATTAAAAATGCATTTCATTCATCAAACTAAACATTTTCCAATTATTCATCAACTATGTATTCATTTAACAATAGTATTTTAGACGATGAAATAAAATGTTTGCAGATAATTTGCATAAATCCATAGCAAGAATTAACACACACCCTCCCCCTCTGTATCTCATTTACCGTTATTAGATATTATTACCGTTTTTAATACGATACGTTCAAAAGTGTAATTTGTCTACTAATTTATAAAAAATCAACAGAACTAGAGGGTATCAAGCCAATTAGATGAATCAACTCGAATACCAAAGTTGCATTAAAAGTTGTATTTGTAAAGAAATGCTTTTAAAAGTAATAGAACGTGGCTTGTGATACGGGTGCAAGTTCTTGAATAATTAGTAACCTCTTTACTAACAGATGATAACAGAAATAAGGACTTCGTAATTATGAAAGCTGATAAGAATGCATCGACAGTAATTCTAGACAAACAAACGTACTTAAATCAAGCAATGAAATAGCTCAATGACAAGATACATTGTACACAGCTGTCAAGAGATAACACCTTGGGTATATCAACATGATACAAAATAATTGAAAATAAAATAAAGTAATATCACCTGCAGGGATATGTTGATGACACAACACGAAACTATCTGAATTCAAAAAAGGAAAAACAAACATGAAGACTATACCTACTGCCTAAAATTCATAAAATGGACAATAAAATGAAAGAAAATATCGGCGTCAACAAAGAACTTCTAAAAACAGCCGAAATTTCTGGCAGACCTATTATATCACTTTGCAATAGTCCACTTGAAAGAATGGGACATCTCATTGATTATTTCTGAAAACCAGTTGTCAGCAAATTTATGAGTTTGACTGTCCCTTTGGTATCTTTCGTCCCTCTTTTACAACATATACACAGGATAGTACCTCATTTATAAACAAAATAGAAAAATTAAAGTTCCAGATGAATCTTTACTTGCTATTTTTGACATAAGTAGCATGTACACTAACCTTATCACACTGAAATAATAGACGGAGTTACATGAGCTTGGCCAAAAATTGAATCCTGCCACTACGAAATTTCATTATAGCCAAAAAATGATTTTCTAGAATTTTTGAAAATATCACTAGAAAATAATGAGTTTGAATTTAACAGCACAATCAATTGGTGTACCTCAAGGGGCACCAATGTCTTCTAGTCTAGCAGATCTACGAATGAAATAATAACCGATATTTTAAACAGATTTAGACATGTAAATGCAATCGCACACTTATCAATTTATAGGGATGATGGATTTATCCTATTTGAAGGCTCGGAAACAAATCAGAAAAGAAATCGGAAAAGATATTTCAGTCTTCAAGGGACAAAGATTCGTTGAACAAAATATCCTGGACTTGAAACTATATCGAAAACCAACTGATAATTTCCAATACATTTGTATTTAATGGTTTTATAAGTTGTGAAACAATTCGATTTATCAGATCCTCAAATAATAAAGACGACTTAGACTCTCAAATGTCGCTCTTTAAAAGTAAACTCGAAAAAGAGGATACAAGAAACAAAAATAGATCCTTTGATATTTAAAGCACTGGAGAAGCAGAGCTAGCACATTCACATATAGAAACAAATCACGGGAAAATATTCCCCTATGCTGTATAACTAAATACAATCCCATGGTTAAACAACTAGACAAAACCATACGAAAGAATTTGCACATTATTGAAGAAGACGAAACTGCTAAACAGCTTTTTCAGAGACCACCCATTATAGCCTACAAGAAGCAAAATAGCTTGAAGGACATGCTAACATCCTCAAAACTCAGATGATTCATTAAATAAAACAGAGCTAATACTGTAAACCATACTTTGAATATCTAGAAATACGCCAGGTGTCGTGCACCAGAAATATTCTTCAGTATCTAATGTATACAATCATTAAACTAGACTTAAGAAATACGGGTTGGGGGTACCTGATGAGGAATGTCTTGGCCTAAAGCCTAAACCGAAGCACCAGATGTATCAAATAATAATAGACTAGACATGTGATTATAATCATTTAAATCTATGAAGAGATTCAATTAATCAAACATGCATATGTACCAATACGGATCGATTAAGCATCTGCATGGTTCATTGGATTGGTTCAGGACACGTCTTATATTTAAAAGACAACAACAACATAAACAACTACAAATGTAAAGACTAAGCAACACAAACCCTGCAAAAAACCTGAATAGAAGGATATGAACAATTAATTGAGAACATTAATATTGTATTTGTATAAAAACATACTATAAAAAGATGAAAAAAGGACGATGTGTTATGATCTGAGAGAAAAGCGCATGGGCCAAAGTTGAACCAATGTTAACATGACGGGTTTACCTTGAACCAACGTTGGATATTTTCTAATATTACACTGTTGCAACATTTGGCAAATTTATAATTAATGTTTACTTTAAAGTAGGCCCATTTACGGATATTATTTAAAATAACGTTGAGCGAATGTTGGGCATACGTTGAATATTTTTTTTAATATAGTAGAGCCATTGTAATCAATTGTTTAAAACTAAATTGATCTAACGCTGGACGCTAACTCTAATTGAATGTAGTACAGGAACAACGTTAGACAAACGTTATATATTATCCAAAACCATATCGACAAACACTTGCTTTTTTAATAGCATGTTAATATTTTGTTTGCACCATTTTATATCCAATATGGTGTCATTGGCCAGTTGAGATTTTTATGTATAGATCTACCTAGGCATGTATTCAAATCATCACTTATCAGTAAGCGTACCGGATGAACCTTTTATTTTTGAAACATGTTTTCTACGCTTGGATATTAGCACCAACATTGGTATACCGACGCCTAGTTTAATTAACGGTACAACCTTTATCCAACGTTTGGTCAACATAAGCATGGGTATATCCTATGGAAATAAAAACGTGTATGCACTTTTGCATGTCATGTGATGTCCTAGAACTACTAATAGCCAGTTCATTTGCACAGTAGATGATTGTTGTTTCATTGATGATTTTACCATTTCTTCTTGCATAGATCTCAAACAAGGGTCCATACAACAAAACCAGTCAAGAAAAAAGGATTTCACACTGGCGTAATGGTATGAGATATACAAAAAAAATAAAGAAAGATAACATTACTATGCTGACATAAAAAGAAAACAAACATTTGATATATCATAAAAAAAAAAAGCAGAGAACATTTATGCAAACATTAAAAAAGCTTTCAAACAGCAAACAATCGTTGATTACACTTTATAGAAGATAACGTCTTAACTGGAAGGCACGATTTCAGGAAAGGTCAATTAAAGCAAATATTTAGGCATTGCTTTAAATTAATAATTAGCAAATCGTTGTCCATAAGTCCACACAGTATAATCATTATCAATCCATTTATGGTACAATTGAATGATAAAGGTATATGTGCCACTGGAAAACAGATAAGGAACTATCAATAATGTAGCAGGAAGCATTATTGAACTTGTTAAAATTTACATTAAGTTTGTTCATTTTATGTTAATGGTTTTATTAGTTTGAATTATATCTATGGTGTCCCTTTAAGATACTTGTCGCTTAGAGAATTATATCTTAAAGAGGGACTTACTTGCACACGTTATCCTGAATTCGGACATGGGATGGATTTATCAAATGAAATGTTAGCTCTTAAAACCAAAATCTACATTGTTGGAAATCTTTAAAATTAGTTCACAATTCTTTTTTTTTTTAAAGAGTCTTAAAAAACTAAAGGTGACAAATTAAAAATAGTCAAATCTATATATGCTGTAAACCTTATGATATATGCAATAAATGTTTTGAAGACATGTACTTGTTCTTAAACATTATTTTCAAAAGTGTGTTTTATACTATTAGAGGAATTTGGAAAGAACTAAAAATTTCATGAAAGATGATATAACTATGTGTTTTGTTATTTAATTTTGACATGTGATTATGGACTTTCCGAATTGATTTTCCTCTGAGTTCAGTATTTTTGTGATTTTACTTTTTATTTTTTATAACTACTTTCAAAAATAACAAACAAATAAATTTCAAAACAGATTATCTTTGTAAATTAAGTTTTAAGATCATTAATCTTTCTCGAGACATCAAATATTTAAAAATATATTTGACTAGTTTGTGATATCGATTACTTAATATTTTTTCTGTTCTGATAAGCAGTTACATACACGAGCAAATCGTACAAGTTAAGATATTTAAACACCATAATTAAGATGGTAACAAGGGAAAGTCATATCCAAATATGGATAATTGACGATATGATTCATATCGAAATTTGATACTAAGTATTAGTTAATTGGTAGAGATCAGTCTTGTGAACAATACTCGCCTAATCAGATAAATATAGACTTACTTAAGTAAAACTGAATAAGATTATCTATTCCTTTAGTGATGCTTGCGTCAAATTTTATCTCCGATATCATTGGCCTTTTAAATTTTTACCAATAATCATGTGGTTTTTATAAGATAGAGAACTAATCCATGCTATTTCATTTTTAAATCTTCCAAGATGAAGTGGGTATTTATTACAGGATTATGTATGACATTATTTGGAATTCATGTGTTGGCAGCAGTGTCTTTAGCAAAAACAAGAAAATTAGCGAAGAACAGATTTTTTCGGTTGGCTTTTTATCTGATCATTACTGATGCTTGTTTGGTAATTGAGTATGTTTGGAAGGTTATTACCATGAATATTAATGAATTCAGCATTGATGGTCCGCATCAATACCATTGTTTAGTCATGATACATATCTGTCCTGCTTCAATCCTATGTTCCTTATTGACCACATTTAGCATGTGCCTCCATCGTTTGAATGCTACATTTACAAGACCAAACAAAGTTTTGAGTGTTTTGACAAGCAACATTGCTATAGGACTAGGATTTGTTTTGGTACACGTTTACGTCGGATTGCGTTGTGTGTTTGAGCTACTGCACCCACATGTACTCTTACCATGCGATCCACTATATAACACACAAAAAGACTTTCTCCTGTTTGTAGATGTTCCTAATGCCATTGTCGTTTCGTTGATTGCATGCTGTTACATCATTGTGATTTGTAGAATAAGAATAAAGAAATATTTGGTTATGGAAATCGCGACCTTGAGTGAGACACAAATTCAGCAGCAAAGAAAAGTTTCGTTGAGAATGCGGTATAACACGATTACCCTAAGCTGTATCATCGTTGTGACCGCTTGTGCAATTTTACCCAGAACTATATATGGTCTCTACATTAATGTTAGTGATAATATTAATGATGAAATCATCAAAGCTACCAACAATCTGATTTTGATGAATCCTTTGGTAGACCCTTTCATTTATATTTTCAGAATCAAAGAAATACGCAGTCAGTTTGTCATCAGATGTTTCCGGTCTAACAAGACCACGCCTACGACAATAACAAGGACTGAACCAGCAATTGCTACGAAATCTTCTGGTCCTTAAACTTAGAACAATAACCAAAAACATTATTGACGACTTCGGGAACTACATGTATATGTCCATCCACAAACAAAAATCCCATTTGTATTTGATATATTTTTAAAGCGTGTTATATGAAAATATAATTGGAATAAATGCATGAAATGTAAAGTGCAATGTTTTCATTATGGTAAGGTATGTAAAATATACAAATTTCATTCATCTATTCATGGGTTGATGCTTTAAAATATTATTTTTTTCTGAAACATCTCATACTTTGGTGATAGTACATTTTCTTCATCCTGAGATCTTCTTCATAAATATAATAAGGAGAGATGTGGTATAATTGTCAATGAAACAACTATCCATCACAGTTTAAAGTTATTAAATGATTATAAGCTACTGTACAACCTTGAATAATAAGAACATCTATGTCCTCTGGTCGGCTTCAAAAGACCTTAACATGATTTTTTTTTAAACTTACATCTGATGATCCTTAAACTAAAATAGGTCGAGAACTCTAGATTTTCAGACGTCAGAACACATCTGCATAGTAATTTCCAAAACACAAGGCCAATATGGCCTGGAAACACAGGCCACTCGACTCAATGAACTACATTGCATTGTGTGCTATTACGAGTTTACTCTCACTTAAAAACACTTGGAATTAGTGGGAAAACTTTCAACTAATATAGTGCCTGGGACTTTCATAATACATGTTTTTGTTCTGCGAATATGTTTAATGTAAAATGTATAACAAAATCTTCAATTTGCATGCTCAGATTAAAAAGTATTGATTACTGGCTTCACGATTTGACCTTCTTTTTCGTATTGTAAAAGTAGTTGAACAGGTTTTTTTCCATTGTTATGCACTGTACCTGTGCATTAATTTCACGGCGATATGAAGTGACATCTGTACAGTGTGATAATTTTTTTCTAACTTATTTCAACCTGCATATTAACATTTCAAAAAAAAATCTTTCAAAAAACACGAAGAACTGGCACATAAACACTTCTATCTGAACAAGATCTGGAAACTGTTTATAAGAACTTGAACTAAAGGACATCATAATATAAAAATAGTACTTTTACTCGATTTGAATTACTTTTATTTTTAAAGTAGGTCCAATATCATATTTTTTTATTAATATTTTTAAACTGTGAAATTTTTCTGACCCCAAAAGATATTGGACACACTCTTAGTCTTCACATTGTTTACGAACACAACATTCAAAAATCCCTTGTTATTTTAATTATTTATACGAAAATTGCTGTCCTCGTGAATATTAGCAACGACTGTTATAAACGGCTAGCTTTATACTTGTTAGTTTGTCTTATGGGGTAATTGTGTTCGTCACCGTTTTTCGTTGCTGTCTTGTGCACGAATACCTAAGATCTCCATGCCATCATCAATCATATTAATGGCTATATATACAAACTTAGCAAAATTGAGAATCCCGCAATGCATGACAAAATGTGTTGCTTTTCAGTAAATAACACGTGTTCTCGGTTAATTGTAAATAAAGGCAACAGTAGTATACCGCTGTTCAAAACTCATTAATCCATGGACAAAAAACAAAATCGGGGTAACAAACTAAAACCGAGGGAAACGCATTAAATATAAGAAGAGAACGACGACACAACACTAAAATGTAACACACACAGAAACGGACCAAGCATCAGACAAAATCCCACGAGAATAACAAATATAACATCAAAACCAAATACATGAATTTGGGATAGACAAGTACCGTGACACGTCTTATCGCAATGTGAATTTACACTCAAAAATAAGAGAAAACAAACGACGCAACGGTAAAATATAACACACACAGAAACGAACGATAATATCACAATGGCAATATTCCTGACTTGGTACAGGACATTTTTAAAGGAAAAAATGGTGGGTTGAACCTGGTTTTGTGGCATGCCGAACCTCCCTCTTTTATGGCCATGTGAAATATAACATCAAAATGACAACACAACACCACAGGACTACAATATAAATAAATTGGAGAACACATTTGACAAAGAAACACACGAACAACAGCCAACAAAAGGCAACAAGTTCAAAATTTTAATACGCCAGAAGTGCATTTTGTCCACACAAGACCTACTCGTGACGCCCAGATACAAAAGTTTGAAAGCCGAACAGCATTGAGGACAAAAAGATCAAAAAAGTTGTGCCAAGAACGGCCAGGGTTTTCTGTTAGTTACCAGAACATCCCTATTATTAGAATAATTTATACTTTTGCAAACAGTAAATTTTATAAAATGACTATACAAAAGATGTACATGATAAAACTGAAGTATTAACTAATTACAGGAAACAACTGAAATACATTACATAACCAGACATTTGCAACACAAAAAGTAGACACATCCGAATAAGTTTAAATCTCAACGCCAAGTGACGTCATATTTGAAATTGTAAAACATGACAAAAAAAATGACGTCATTTGAACTTGTAAAACAGATCATCAAAAAATGAAAAATGACGTCACATTTGAATGAATAAGATAGAATTAGGATTGATTTAAGATTATATTTGAACTAAATACTGATATTGCATTTAATAACAATGGACATTTCAATACTTATAAATAGCAAACTAAGGTAGCAATTAACTATATTATAAAGCTATGTTTGGTTTGTTTTGAATCTAACTTCAAACGTAAAATATCGTACTGATTACGTTGAACAAAATCATATCTAATAAATGAAGGCGGTGATTAATTTTCTTTACCATAACACATAAATATAATAGAAAAAAAGTCAACACATTTGACAAAATCCGATGAGAATTACAAATATAAAATTAAACATTTAAACTAAATACATGAATTTGGGATAGACAAGTACCGTAACACGTCTTATAGTAATGCGAATTCACACTCAGCAAAACAGTCACAATCGGGAATAAGTCACGTTTGGTAATTAAAAAATTAGACGACATAATGACAAACCACAATCTACCATGTGGTAAAAATGTCCTTAGCTAGTTTGGTCAAAGACACATCGTATGGATCCACCAATTCGTGATGGTGTCCATAAAATTTACGGAGTGTCAATTTTAATCTGTCCTCCTCATAACTTTGTTGGAGCAGTTTCTGCGTAAGGAGCACACTCCTGTATATGAAGTCCGTATAGTGTGAACAAGCACGAGAATAACGTATCAATTGTGATATGTAAACACCATACGAAGGGGCAGAGGGTATGTTACTGCTGAGAAATGGGAAATTGATAATTGGGAAGTTGAAATCGTCCCGTTTATCATCGATTTTCGTGTGAAGTCGTCCATCTACGTCAATATTGAGGAAAAGATCAAGGTATGAAGCAGTCCTTCTAGTATCAGTAGTATCCTTAATTTCAAGTTCACTGGGATATATGAGATGTAAGTATTGGCTGAAATATGGGTTATTCAATGATAGAACATCATCAATATATCGGAAAGTAAAATTAAAGAATTTCGCAAGGTGCTTTTTGTTTTTGTCTTTTAGAAGGTTCTGAATGAATTCTGCTTTATACGAGTACAAAAAAAATCAGCCAGCAGGGGTGCACAATTAGTACCCATTGGAATACGACTGTTTGTTGAAATATAAATCCTCGAAACTCAACAAATATATTGTCGATCAAAATGTCCAGCTTTTTGATAATATCATCCTCAGTATATTTTTTGGAAGATTCAGTGTGATTCTTCACAAAATATGAATTATTGTAACCCAAAACAAGAAATTTGTATCTACGATTCCCATTTTTATAGAAAAAGCTTTGTTTTATTAGATGGCGAAGTCGATCTTTCAACTGAGCATGGGGAATAGTAGTATATAGCGTAGAAAAATCAAAAGTTTTTATGTTGCTGCAAAATTGCAAAGATTGTGATCGAAGGTTAAGCAGTAGATCTTTCGAATTTTTGAGAATCCACATCTGGTTAACACCACTGGTAGAATATATCTCCTCATAATATTTTTGAAGCCCATCTTTAACTGTAGAAAGTAGTAGTCAGTACTTTAGAAAGGTGTTTAGTCGAACATTTTGAAGACCCAGCTATGTATCGTTCTTTATATGGAGTTTTGTGTAATTTAGGTATCCAGTATAATGAAGGCAAGTTTTCTTCGTTTTCTTTCATGTTGATACCAAAAGAAAGAAGGACAGATTTATGATTTTGTAAAATTTCGTTTTGGTAAATGATGTTAAAGAATATGAAGGATTACCAGTAGTTTTGTCAATTCCAAGCTCTGTAGTGAGACATTGCAAATAATGTTTTTTACATATGAAGACATTATTATTGGAGGCTTTATCTGCTGGAACAACGACATATTTGTCATGCAAAGAGGATAAAGCATCCACATCCTCCGAATTCTTGAAAGGGTTAGAAACTCTAGTACTCATATTACATCGTAGTTTTTGTATGCGCCTCTGAATGCATGATTGAATAGCTTTGGTTCATTTAGACAAAGTGTCCAGTTTTGGTTTTTCTGGTTCGCGCTTTACCCATTTTCTTGCAGTCCTCAACTGCATCCATCAGTACCTTGAACTTTTTTTTCAGTTGATAGGATGGGGGATTTTATATTTTGGTCCCTTGGCTAACAACTCTCTTAGTTGTTTATTGGTAACGATGCCAAGGTCACCAGTAATAATATGACCAGCTGGACTGTAATTGTATTGTGACGATGCACATGAGCAATCCGGAGGCTTGGATTTTGTATCTTTGAGGTTAAAAGCCTCTAAAACTCTCTTGTGGTTGAAAATCTTGGATGCAATAGACTTGGTGTAAGTATAAGAAATACCAGGTGTAGCTTTATTTTTGAAGTAATCAGGTATAATTTTTTGTACATATTTTTGATGGAAAATATTGTTAATATTTACAGCATCTAAACCTTTATTGGCGAACTCTACCTTAAAACAATTACGTTTTTCCTCACTATTGGATGTAGTCGATACGGGTTTGAATAGTCTATGGTAAGCAATGTCCATGATAATTGCAACTAATCTATACAAAACAGAACGAGAATCAGTAACGGAAGTATTTTGGGCATCTTGAAATAGTAAAGAAAGTTTTGACAATGGAATGGAGTTTAATTTAGTTCTAATATGATGAATTCCTAAAGGTTTTTGAACAGACGTTAATAGACTATCAATTGTCACGGTGTGTACAGCAGGTGGTATATATTTTCTGTGACCATGACTTCTATTTCGTCGAGCAGAAGTATTAAATAATTGTAATGTATTGACGGTACTACACCTGGGACTAGACAAAATACCTACACCATCAATTTTGTCATTGCATCCATAGGGAATGGCTGTTCCCAACTGTCTTATCCAAAAGTCTTTTCTTTGTAAACGATATGGTGTACTCAATATGGGATCATTTGTTGGATGATATATTTTCTCTATAATCCGGACTTTCATTGAAACAATAGAATGGTCAGGCTGATTAAAATGTTTATAGAGAAATTTGTTGTTATTTAGATCATTTTCATTAGACCGATGATCATTCATTCTAAAACTGGGTCTTTGTCGAGTTTCCCAAACGCAGATTAATCCACAAAGAGTACATTCAATACCGTATACAATATTGGAAGCAGTGCAATTCAAATCCTATGTGTATTGTAGTTTGTGGTGGTTAAATTACTTTGAAAGTGGGTATCAGTTATAAGAATATCACAGGTTTTACAATTTTTACGGTTACATTTGGAAATAGAGCAATATTGATGGTTGTCATTGAAATCTAAAATATCTGAAAGTTGAAGAGTACATGGCCGAATATATTCAAACTTGTCTGAATTTTTATAGAACAATGAGGATTCAGAAGACTGCACATGTGTCATTTTCATAACATCATTTAAGATGATCCTGGGGACACCTGATAAAATCGGTGTTGTTGTGTCCTTGACAACAGCCGATTGACACCTTTTTATCCTGGGCGTCGTGTCATCCAGTATAATATTTCTTGTTCTACTAGTTTTCATGCTGATAGGCTACCGGACTGGTAGAATCCTCGGGGACAGATTGTCCACCAGCAGAGATTCCGGTCCGGTGGTGATACATATAGTAGTCCATCATGCATTGTTACTCATTTATTGGATTGGTCAAAAACCCAGGAAAATAAATTGCGTCACACGTAAATAAACAATTACATGTGCGAGGAAATAAGTAAGCTAATGTATGCATATCCGTATAAGGTAGTGTTCCTGACCTATTTATGTAATTTATACGTGTGTCTCGTTTCTCGTTTTTTTTATATAGATTAGACCGTTGGTTTTCCCGTTTGAATGGTTTTACAATAGTAATTTTGGGCCCTTTATAACTTGTTGTTCGGTGTGAGCCAAGGCACCGTGTTGAAGGCCGTACCTTGACCTAAAATGGTTTACTTTTATAAATTGTTATTTGGATGGAGAATTGTCTCATTGACACTCATACCACATCTTCGATCCTATATCTATTAACATTATTATTTGATATGTATTATCTGAAAATTTTAATTTTGAAATTATCAATTTCCCCAATGTTATAAGCAATATATCAACTTCACCTGCACAGGTGATATCGATCCAGAATGGAAGAGACACCAGCGGTTGCTCAGACTTCGAAAAACATCACCAGTGTTGAACCAATGTGGTGAACCAATGTGGTAAACCAACGGTTTGTCAAAGAATGTCTCTCCTTTTTCTAAAAGAAGTTCATCAGAAGATACCAATATAAGATGACCTTGTTCATAATTTAACCCTATCAACTAAGTTACTTCACAAATACTACCTGAAATATAGTTTCTATATAGTGAAGTTGTGTATAATTTTAATTACGTGTGATTGTATTCTGGTATTCCTCTTTGTAATTCTTTACTGTTTAACCTAATTTCGGCAGTATCCATTTAACGTGGTTCGGTACTTATACATCCTGTTATTATGCTATGGAAGATTTATGTATATTTGCTTTTACTTAATAAATATGCTTCGTCTATATGCCTTTTTGTTTGTCTTTGTTGATATGATAATTTTTTTTATAGTGATGATTATTTTAAATCAATGTTTACTGATGTATCCCTATCTTTGACATATTCACCTATTATGTCTGTTTGTTTTGTTCCATTGTCAGAATAATGGAATTTTATGCAGCTGTCATACAAGTAAGAGATTTAATAAGCTTTCCTATGAAACCAAGTTTCTACTTTAAAAAATGTTTGTATTAAGTCAGGAATATGAGAGCTGTTATCCATTCATTTGACGTTTTTGAGCTTTTGAATTTGCCATTTGCTTATGGATTTTCCTTTTAGAATTTTCCTAGGAGTTCTGTTATTGTTTATGAGACTTATCACCATATGTTTACTAATCTGAACATAATGTATATTTGTGTTGTTTAGTATTTGTTTTGTTCTTATACTGTTTTCTAGACTTTTGTCTTTTTTCATTTTCCCATGGTTGTGTTTAAGGGACGGAAAAGATATTAAGAAAACGAAAAATATATATGGCAAATAGTTATCAAAGGTACCAGGATTATAACTTAGTACGTCAGACGCGCGTTTCGTCTACATGAGACTCATCAGTGACGCTCATATCAAAATATTTATAAAGCCAAAAAAGTACAAAGTTGAAAAACGAAATACACCAGTTTAAGGGCATACGATACAGTTTTGATCCCGTATTTAAATTTTGATAAAAAATTTCCATATAGACAAATTTTTTGCCTGATTAAATCAACTATGTAATAAAAAATATACCTTCATATGCTACTTTTTGATTAAAATGAGGTCGAAATTTTGTATATTTGCAAAAAATTCGAATTTGTGGCCGTATTTTTCCTTTTGAAAGAAAGACATAACTTTTTTGTTTTAAAAGATAAACAGAAATTGTCTTTGTTAAACAATTTGTAATTTCTGTATTTTATAAGTATCCTAAAAATTTAATGTTCATGATTGTAGAAAAAACATCATTTTTTTGCTATATATTTATCAAATTAAAAAAAAATTGCACTATTTACGTTTTAATGAAAATTGGCACACATAATCTTCTCGCGTAATATAACCAAATGGCATTTTAAAAAAGAGGGATCCATGAACTCGTTTTCAAGTTAAATCAATTTGAATGATAAAAAATCAGTCGAACACTGCATCTTTTCCCGATACGTCGTAGTTTGACGTCGCGAAAATAACATGTTTACGTTAGCGACGTCATTACCTCCCCTGTAACTGTATCGTATGCCCTTAAGAAATACCTTTGAAAAATCAGCAACACAAACGTTATCAATTATGGTTGATAACTCACTCTAAAAACAAGCCAGTCAATAAATCTTTGCCGGAATATTGTTAGGAATAACAACTGAGTTTTACTGTTCGTATGGTTGTGTCTTTGTTTTTCTACATTGGCTAGAGGTATAGGGGAACGGTTAACCCCGCAGCATTGTTGTGCCTGTCTCAATTCAGGAGCCTCTGAACTTTTTCAGTCTTGTATGATTTTATATTTTAATTTCTTGTGTATATTTCAAAGTTGATGATTATACAAATAAGTTGTCTTTACCACTATACCATATAAAAGGCCAATTAAAAGTTTAATATCAAAATGAACGATACAAATCAAAATGTACATTTACATTCGCCAAACCGCTGTCAGATATATTTGTAATGCTTCTAACATTATGTTTTTTTTTTCTTATTTGATACACGTTGAAAATTCATACATCGACAAAATAAATAAATAAAGTGCACCGCCAAATTTGTATATTTCTGATGATAAGTTATTTGTGATGTATCTATTCTATCTTTATATTTAAATGGCCTAGGTTTGTTATAGTTGTTTCAGTCTATGTTTATGGGACTTTTCAGTCAAATATATTGGTAAATAAAGCCAGGAACAGAACTAACGTGATTCCTATTTTATATTAAGGACACAACCATGATATCGTTGAAAAACAGAACTATTGTGTACCTTTTTTCTTCCATGAAATAAGTTGATGTTAATTACAGCCGACAAAGATTAAGTGTCGTAAAAAGTCCGTATATACAATTCATTTGTATTTATCTGATATTAGTATTATAAGTATCATTCAAATGTTGTACATTACAAAAAGTATTAAAGCATACCCCTTAGCTTATTTTGACAAATTTATAAAGAGAAGCGTCAGATATTTACAAGATGTTCAAACTATATAACACAAAACATTACATAGTAAACTGAACACTTAGCTACATGAACCCCACCCAAAACCGGAAGATATCAGGTTCTCTGGAAAAGTAATCAAGTTCTGCTCAATATGTGGTACGAGTAAAGATTGTGTAAATACTAATTCATAAAGGTTTATTATGTTGAAACATCATCTTAATTTAAATGTTGTTTGATACATGTGTGTGGAAAAGAGTTCAGAAAAATTGTAATATGTTGAAGTCAAACATGAATCTTCTTTGGTATAAATGTTTGGCGAGTTCAGACGACGAGGATTAGTCTTTTCAATTGTTATTACTTAGTTAATATTATTCAGTTTATATAAAAATCCTGATCATCAATTGAAAATATAAAAAAGAAGATATGGTATGATTGCCAATGAGACAAAGTTTGTTCTTCAATTTTTATTATATAAAAAACCTGATATCGCATCCAATTCATAAATCATAATTCTACATGTTCTAATGGCAGTATTTCCTGTGACACGTGATAAGAACGAAGATACATTTAGAGGTGAATAAATGAACTTAACGACATCATTACTGCGAATATAATCCTTTTGTAAATAGCACGAGACAGCAGGTAAAAAAAAAATAGAAACACACGTCAAACAAACAAAACACACTAATTGGAACATACAAATTCTGCTAGGAAAATATGTTTTGAAATAAGAAGATCAATGATGTTGCTATGTCCGAGTTTTAAACAATGAAAACTGCTTTCTAAAATACAATGAAATAATGTTAATAGTTAATGTGTTAGATGTATTTAGAAACATATTCATGTCATTGTACTGTAACATCATTAGTATTTGTACAAATTGAATGTTTAAGATATTTCTGTAAAGAAAAAAGCATTTCCCTCCCTCCTTTCATTAAAATATCAAAAGAAATAAATAAGGCTTACAAAAATTAAGGCTTACACTATTTTGACGTAAAAGTAATGACTTTTGTCTGGTTTGAAACACAAAAGAGATCGTTTTTGTCGAAGACTGCGTGGTATCTGTTTGTTCATTGATGATGACCGTATAATGACCATCATGATGGAATTTATTGACCCCACATACTTGCACATCTGTATATGTTTTTACATGAAAGGTTTTATTTCATTTAAAAATATAAAAGTGAAAATGGAATAAAGTTTTGAACCATATTTATTTTCTAAATCGAATCAGCCCAATGTGTTGAAGTATGGTATCCCGAAAAATTTAGCAATTTCATATTTTGTGGGAAACAAATGGAAAAAGATAGCAAAAGTTCATACTGGTCTTTTGATCAGACTAGTAGGAAAGAAAAACAAAACCTTTCAAAAGACTGTTTTATTGCAAGTCATATTAATGAAAAAATCGGTTCAATAAGGTTTTATATGGCTCTTATTTCCAGCTGAAATTTGTAATACGGATTTATTGACCACCATAAAATAGAAATATTGTGAAATCATTCAAAATTAGGAAACCCTGATGCATGGAAGTAAACATAGAATATAAAGACACAAACGGATAAATACATGTACAAAATCCACTTCACAGTAAGTCAAAGGTCAACCCCACTATAAATTTTACAAATCAGATTAAACTTGCGCATAAATCATTGCAAATCCAGGTGATGTGGACTTATAAACTTGTCCTGATGCATAGATTAATCTTTGTAGCACACCTCATGGTTAGGAATACTTGTGCAATTAAAATCAGTTATTCGTTTTATTGAAATAAATAAAGGCAACAGTAATTGACCGCTGTTCGAAATTCATAAATCGATTGAAAAAAAAATCAAATATGGGTTACAAACTTAAACTGAGGGAAACACATAAAATATTAGAGGATAATAACTACGCCATAACAGAAACACAACATTTAAATGTAACGCACACACAGAAACGACCTATAAATTGATATAACAATATCCATTTTTATGACTTGGTACAGGACATTTAATTAAAAGTGGTGGGTTGAACCTGGTTTTCTGGCATGTCAAACTATGCTTGACGTTGTTTGTTTCTTTATTACTTAGTCTGATGTCAAACTGTATGGTTACAAGGTATGGATATCGATTGAAAGGATTGCTAAAAATAATCTTTTGTCGATTTTAAATTTAGCTTTTATAAATTTGTACAACTTTAATAATCCAGTATGTTCAATAACATCAAAATATTGAGTTTTTCTAAACAGAAAGAATAATGGGAAGCATGAATACAGGGAATTGTAATTATTTGAGGATCAATCATAATTCGGTTAAATAAAATCTTCCAAATGAATTTTACCTTTTTTAGAGTCTGTTAGTATAGGCCATTGCAATCACTCAACTTAAAATATGCTTAGTTTATAGATTCATTTGACCGATTTCAAGATAGATACCGAAATTGTATTTAAAACAACATAATTCAGATGGAAGCCATCTCTGTGGACCCCGTTGTTTAATAACTTGTGCTAAACAATGTATATTGAAAAACTGATATGAATCACTTTTGAGGTTATTAGTATTGCATAGTATCGTTACTTGCTGAGAGTGATTGAATCATTTGTGTCTTAGTTACTGTGAAATATTTGGCAATTTGAACTAGCTGTCAGTAAAGTCTGCGAGTACTCTGTACTTAAAGTCTTTTGGTTGTTGGGATGTATAAGTACCCTTCCACGTCCACTCTCTTTTTGTAAGATGTATTCTATTTGCATCCATCTGATGAGTTAAGCCTTTTTTAACTGATTTCTACAGTTTATTCTCATGTTGTACTGTTACACCACTGTCCCAAGTTGAACTGGTCCGGCATTCCATCTTAAGCTTCGCACCGTTAGTGTAACGATAAGGGAACACAACAGGGGTCCAGTTTATGTCCCAGGTTAGGGGAAAGGAGGGTTGGCGCCTTTAAACGAGTTTAACCTGACCACATTATGTATGTTCCTGTCCCGAGTCAAGTAGTCTGTAATTTAGTTTGTTGCTATGTAACATATTTGTTTTTCGTTCATTATTTTGTACATAAATTAGGTTTTCTCGTTTGAATTGTTTTACATATGTCATTTCGGGGCCTTTTATAGCTGACTATGCGGTATGACTTTGCTCATTGTTGAAGGCAGTACAGTGACCTATATATGTAAATTTCAGTGTCATTTTGTCTCTTGTGGAGAGTTGTATCATTGGCAATCATACCACATCCTTTTATTTATTTTTATGTATATAGAAACACATATGTCATCATCCTTGTGTTTTATATACATTGCTTCAAAGTTGACTGATACGCTTAGAATTTGACAGAAAACGTGTGACGTTACAGAATAAAGTAATTTGGTAAACAGTGATATTGAGGTACAACTTGAATTGATTGATTGATGGTTGCTCAACGTCCGGTGGCAACTATTTCATGCATTTACAGGACGATACAGTGCAATTTGAATTGTTGTGTCTGGAAAACACATTTGGTGCAGCAGTCAAGAAAGGTTAAACATTCTGTTATTTGTGGAAATTAAAAAGAAAATCAACATCCTGATACAATACACAATCTTAATATAGCATGCTTTGTACATGTATGATGTAAACGTGTGGGTTGTGTGCGTAGTTAGTCGGACCATGGAAGTGGAAGTATTATATACTTCCATGGTCGGACAAACCTTGCAAACTGTATGCAAAATTTCACTCAAATACACCAAGTTCAACATTCTGTCGTTCGTGAAAAATTATTAAAGAAAAAAATGATCCCGAGAATGTATATGCACCCTCAATATAGGTAAAAAAAATATATCGGCGCAATATATTTAAAAATGCCAAATTTAGCAACATGTCATAAAAAAACAAAAAAAACATTGACAAGATGAGAATCGTCAGTGTATGTACTAACACCAGGTACATCATTTAAAAGTGTAAGCTTAAAAACTGTACATAATCCTACGAAATCAGCCGTATAATCCTATACTAGTATACCAAGTGCGGGACTGTCGAAAGGAAACTGGTAAAACAATATGATCCCAGTATTTAGCCAAGGGCACACAATTTATATTAGCATATATAATGATGTTCTATGTTATAAATTATTATAAATCATTTGGTGACAAAATATCTTTTTGTATAAGCAGTTCATAGTGGATGGTAATTGGGAGATATCAAATATAGCAAACTAACATGTACGTCATTTTGACTTTGATGGAAAGTTGTTTAATTGGCAATCATATCACATCTCCTTATGTCATAATGGTTTGAGTTTTTTCAAGACTAACAAATACGTACTAGGAGAATAAACTATGTTGCTGTTATAGCTTAAATCTTACTATTGTTGTGAACATGTGATGTTATAATTTGATAGATTAAATACTTGCTATACTAAATATACTTATTTCGGGGCCTTTTATAGCTGACTATGCGGTATGGGCTTTGCTCATTGTTGAAGGCCGTACGGTGACCTATAGTTGTTAATTTCTGTGTCATTTTGGTCTTTTGTGGAGAGTTGTCTCATTGGCAATCATACACCATCTTCTTTTTTTTATAATTATAAACTTTCATATTCAAGAGAACCCAACAAATCTTTACTAAAACTACCGTAACAGATTAGCAGTAGAAAAATACTTGTCCATTCTGCATTAGTCACGTGTTATCTATATGTCTTTGGTTTTGATTGTCCTTATAATAATTGGCCGGTTGCTGTGTATATCCCACATTTCCATTTTTGCAAATAAAGAAATAGCAACCCTTTTAATTTACATAAACACTCGTATACTTGTTAGAAAAACTCCTTATAAGACTGTGAATACTCTCGTGCTTTTCCCGACGCCCATGTGACCAATATGCCCCCCACAAAAAGGCACCTTTGCTAATCGCATGTGATTCGTTTTGTCTCCCCACTTTGTGAAAAGGTGCGTTTTTTACCAGCTGTACCAGGCCTGTATATCATATCTAACTCAAAACACCAAAAACACACCCATCTCCTAAGACCAAAGTGCAAATTAATATGAATCTAAATTCAAAATGATTTTAAGATTTGTCCCTCGCGCGACGCGTTGATGAGGACATTGAAATATCGGGCGTCCGTCCTTTCGTCCGGTCTTGTTAGCTCTCTAACGTGTACAATTCTTGCCAGATTTTTATAAAAACTTATATATCAGGTATATATCAGCCTTGTTGCTGACAAGTTTCAAAATCAGTGCCGACTAACTGCTTATTGCATTGAGGAAAAACAAAAAGCGACTCAAAGACAAACACTAGTTTACAAGTATATTTACGACATAAATATGAGGATGTCAGAATGTGACATAAACCGAATTTATTTTACATTTATTAATGACTTGCTATTTTTATTACCGGATTTCCAGTCCCGTTATTGATTTATTGTTGTACTGCGGACGAGCAGGCGGACTGCTCCAGTTATTTCCGTGCGATGACTTATGAACCTTTCATCCAAAGGTTTTCAAATTTTGATATGTTGTAACTGGTGAGAAAATGGAGGTTAAGAGTTCGATATTGACGATTAAATTTACATCATTCAGCAACAACATTATTTTGATTTGAAATGAAATACTATTGCTAAGAAATATTTTAAAAATTTTGAGCCTTTGATTAGAACAAATACATGTACTGGGATTTTTTTTATATCATTATACCTATAAATAGGATAAAGTTAAGATTGGGAAACCAAAGGGCACCAAGATATTTTATTAAAATTTTGAATTGATTGAATACTACCATATATATCTTCAGAATAAAACTGATACAGGAGCAGGAAGGTTATTGAAATTGATGTAGTTTTTTCCATTTATGTCGGTCATTTTTATTCTTGTTAAAACACGAAATACAGAGATTACCTGATTCAAAAATTAAATTACTTGCTTTGCATCGAATTGTATCTGCTACATGTATGAGAAGCGGGGAAACGAGAATGTTTGTTTTTTATATACAAAAGATAATTGTTTAAAAACAGTTTTACTGTATAAAATATTAAAAACATATTTTTAGATACAATGTTACAGTAACTGTCCTTATTTCTCTTTTAATTTTCAAGCATATAAACTTTTAAATTATCTGCGTTTTTCAATAATACAATATTTTATTACAAAGTATTAACACGTTTTCACGAATACAATCTGCATGTTTAATGATGTCTTTATCTGGCAACTCTTGGCTTGCGTAATTGGTATAATCTGTTTACAACGTCTGGATTTAATTATACACAATTAGCGTTACATTGTATTTGATCAATTTTTGGTAATTAACACATACGGTTTCCCTTTTAAAATACCCTGTAGTGTTAAAAGATGAACCATTTCACAGTCAGGAAAATCCCTTCATTTACATACAAGTGACACATTTACCACCTATTAAGGGATAGTTGCATAATGTAATTCATGCTCTTTCTTCGCGGTATAGCCAGTCGAGGTCGTTAAAACTCCCATCATCATCATCTCTTTCTTCATTGTATTATTTAACTCGAATAATTCAAGCCCTTTCCGTGTCCGATTTTCTCCCACACGAGGTAGCCTTCGTAGATCAGCGGAATATAACGACTGAATTATTCGGGTTATGTATTATTAGACATTTTCAATTGTAAACATAAACATTCTGACAACATTCTGATAAAATACATGTATGTGCATACTCGTGTATTTTCAATTTATAGGATCATGCAAAACACACGCCTTGGCTCAAGTTATATTGAAATAATTATTTTGTATTCTCTTGTTTAAAATGAAAAAAAGATCACAAATAAACAGAAGCTAAACTAACTTTTTTCCAAGTCCACATCAAGGTTGGTAGACTTAAGCTTGGGTTGAGAAAACGTACCGTGTTTATCGATTTGATCTTATTTATTCTAGTTTAGCGTTCATTCTTAATGACATCGTTGTTTTCATATTTTGAAGTACAAAAGGAAAACCTGCTTACAATTTAGTACAGTGTTATTATAATAGTGCATTTCTCCCTACACCTGAGATTCATGTAGTATTTGCAACTGGACGTTTACACAAATCAATCCATCTACCCATTTATTATGTGGCTATAAGATTTAAAAAAAATATTTATTTTTTCCGTAAATGCGAAATAATCGACACATCTTACAGCATTTACTAGGGTCTGGATGGTCTTTCATATCTGTATTCTATGATCATTTAGATCATATTTCTCTATTTTTTTTTATATTTTATGCCCATTGTCATGATTATTTTCTATTCTGTATATATATTAGACCCTTTTTATCTAATTTTTTGGGAATAAATTATTTTCTTTTTTTCTTCTTTTAGCTCTAACCACGACCCTCATTTACGTTTGTTGTGCATGCGAGATATAAACTGCAGTCTCGCAAAGCTATACCTGTGTGAAGACAACTTAACAGTATCAATGTTTCATATACTAACTATGAAGTAAATAAAATGCATTTCTTTACGTACATAAATACATCCGACAAATGTTTTCAAAAATAAGCAAATATTTGTCAGCATTTACTTTGGTTGTAAATGTTTTATAAACCGCGGTCTCTCAAAACTTTGCATACGTCTATAAAGATATGTTGCAAATATTAATATTTATCAAAATAACTATGATAGTGGAAAGTATTAGTAAATAAAATACATGTCTTTACATACATAAACTATATCGACAAATGTTTACAAATATAACACAAACATTTGACAGCATTTACTTTGGCTGTAAATATTTTATAAACCGCGGTCTATGTTTTATTGTTTATTTCAAAATCAATTTGTTTTCATATCGTGCTATTCTGCATATAATTTTACTTACACCATGTATGTGGCATATTCAGACAAAATCTATTTTCCAGAATGCCCTACAGGTCTATTTGGAAGAAATTGCTCTCAGATTTGTGAGGGTTGCATTTCAAGAAAGTGTGTTCCCACAAATGGATTATTTGATAACAAAACCATATGTAACCTGGGTTATGTAAACGGAAAATACTGTAACATAAGTACGTAAAATGTTCTTTTAAAATTGTACTTACATAGGTTTTTTAAGTTACGAAACAGTAGTTAAGAGAAATAAAAACCTATATCAATGTTCATAAAATCAAACCCGAAAAATATTATAAAAGGAAAATTTGTGATAATGTCAGAATGTTTCACTTTATAAATCAGGTCAGAAATGAAATCAACATACATGTATATCCATTATCCATTATCACTGTACTAGTATGCATATTTTTTAAGAGGCCAGCTGAAGGACGCCTCCGGGTGCGGGAGTTTCTCGCTACATTGAAGACTCATCGGTGGCCTTCGGCTGTTGTCTACTCTATGGTCGGGTTGTTGTCGCTTTGACACATTCCCCATTTCCTTCCTCAATTTTATATAAACCAAAATTAAAACTTTGTGTGCGACAGATGCTTATCATGAAACAGAGCGCAAAAGATACCAAATAGATATTCAAAGTCATTTGTCGAAAAAAATGACAATACCATGACAAACACAACAACGGATCATACTGACAACAGTATACAAAACACAACATAGACAGTTTAAAAACTGAACAATATTAAAACCACCAAAAACCCTACCAACTCATGTGATCCGAAATTATATGCAAATCTTTCTCCTCATAAGGGAACCAATGTGGTATTCGTGTAAGACAACACAAAGCGATGTATTTAATTCGCTAGGAAAAGTGAACGTGAACGTGGTTACGACAATACCTGTCATGATATGTTCAAAAGTATATACGATCGCCTGGATGTTTAAAATTCGAGTAGATTATTTAATAGCAATGCGATATTACAAATTGTTAATATAATAACTATAGTTACACAAAATAAACTGCGCTATTTGAAAAATGAGTACACAAAATTAAATATAATTACAACATGACCTCCGCTGTAGTGCTTAATTTAGATTTGCCAACATAATTGTAGTTCACTTGAATACGATAGGGAATGGGGTGTACTTAAACAACTAGCAATGGTTCAGCAGAATTTGTTACAACATAATTTGTTTTGAAAAAGAAGTATGATATACATAAAGGCAACAGTAGTATACCGCTGTTCAAAACTCGTAAATGGATGGACAAAAAACAAAATATACAGTCACTAATCACAACCACTTCTAAGTGATATGACTGTACTAATATGCATATTTTTTAAGAGGCCAGCTGAAGGACACCTCCGGGTGCGGGAGTTTCTCGCTACTTTCAAATATTATGTCTCAAAACGTTATTATTTTGATATATAAGTCATTGCATGGTAGAGTAGATTACCTTAGCAGTATTTGGCACAACTTTTTGGAATTTGGACCCTCAATGCTCTTCAGCTTTGTACTTGTTTGGCTTTATAACTATTTTGATCTGAGCGTCACTGATAAGTAGACGAAACGCGCATCTGGCGTACTACATTATTATTATGGTACCTTTTATAACTATTTCAACAATGAGTTTAATCTATTTTGTATGGTAAGTTTCATTTTCTTGATTTCTTTCTTTATTTTGCTGAATACATAAGTGACCATGTCGAACATTTTCAGATGCAGTGTTTAACATTCCAAATTGAGCAAATATATTAAAACTATTTCATTTAATATACATTTTTGTCTTGTAATTTGGTATTTACACTTTGCATAACGCCATACTTTTACTACAAATATGCGGTATTGTTCTCTTAAACGAAGTATACGTGCATTTCTTTATAAATTTTTCTGAAAGATAATTTTTTGTGTTTTTGTTTGAAAGTTTTTTTTAAATATTCTTTTTAAAATCATCAAGGTTATCTAAAAATGTAGAATGGGTTGCACTATATATACCGGCCTACAAAGCTAAAATCCTTGCAGAATACAACAACATTTCTTCTACTTTGATGATACAACTATTTTAAATGTGAAAACTCTAGCTACTGCAAAACAGCAATACGCTGATATGATTATAGTTATTCATGTTAGATTTATGAGTTTGACTGTCCCTTTGGTATCTTTCGTCCCTCTTTTAAACAAATATGTGCACGATTGCTTTCTAATGAAAATGTCATGTTACAGCATGTATTGAAGGTTTTTTAACGGTAGCAACTGTCAGCTCATATGCTCACCATTTTGCCTGCAACAACCTTGTAATCGAGAAACAGGGGAATGTATTGGTGGATGTGTTCGCGGAGCACAAGGATTCAATTGTAAACAAGGTTTGTCTCATTCTCTCTTTCTTTCTTTCTCTCTCTCTTACGGAATATGAATTCTTTTTTTAGTATCGTTTTTCATTCTATACTTATTCTTGTTATTGTCAATTTCATATTTTTTCATTGTCACTTATTAGTTTTTTATGTAACAAAAAATGTAAACGAATAATGCTCTTCAACTGTGTACTTTTTTTACTTTCAACTGTTTTTTATGAGTCTTATTTAAAGGAAACGCGCGTCTGGCTTATTAGATTTTAATCCTGGTACCTTTGATAACTATAATCCACACGTGTACGAATGGATTATTATCATACTGACATATTCAATGAGGTATAAAACCATACACCGATTGACCATCTGTTCCGTATGTATTACCAACTTTATAGCAGTAACTTACGGTTAATAAATACATAGTGACTGTGTAGCGAATAATTCAATAAAATATATATACTTTTTTTCTTTATACATATTTATTTTGATATATTCTTTAATTCTATTTATTAGTTTTATCAAAAACAAAGTCCCCGAACACCGATGCAGATTGGTATTTTCATTGGAGGTTTTATATTTGGTGCACTGATTGCACCTGCTGTATGTTTTCTAGTTATGAAATATCGTAAAACAAAAGGTAGGGAATATTTTATATCAATATGACAGTTTCACGGATAATTAATACATACTGAATTGAGATTTTTTGGAATACAGATAAATTATAATGAAAACTAGTTTCCAAATTACTTTATATAAGTATGTCATGTATATTACGGCATTTATATGACTTTTCTGAAGAAAAGTAAAATGACAACAAAACGCTTTTAATGGAAGATTCAAACACGACATTCCTTTATAAAATGGAAAAATAAAAAGCTCAAACACATCCAAAGAATGTAAGCATCCGTCATTAAGTACAGCATTCCTTAATTAAAAATGCTTGATCGCAGCATTTACATTATTATTTTTAAATGTTATTGGTTGAACGTTAGTCTATTTTGTATTAACAATCGTTTGTTTTTATAGGTAAAGAAGAGAAGAAAACACAATGGTATGAAATTGTATGGCATAGCATTCCTGATATTGTTACAACTTTATGCATTTAACAGATGTTTTTTTTTCTTCATTTTTCCATATAAATCATATAGAAACTGAATTATTAAGAATGCCTTTTCAAGGTTAAACACTAATATTGCATTTGAAAATTTCTAAGGTTAGTTAAAAAAAAGTCCGTGTTTTCTTGTATTGCTTTTGTCTACAAACATAAGTAAATACTGAATTTTTTGTTGTCTTTAATTTTTTTTCTGTTTGAACATGATTCACATATTCAACAAACCTATCTAGTTGACAAAGACGAACCCTATTAGGTTCATACAACTAGTAACGTACTTTATTGGGAATTAAGTTGACTTGATATGACCTCTCAGTGTACAAGTAAAACGTATAATGTACAATTTATGTTATTCTTTTATTTACTATTTTCTTTTAATCAGTACAATTCATATTAATATTGCAAATACAAAGTTTTCATATTCAAAGTCCAAAAGCCAATTGTATTCCAAGGCATATTATCACGAGTATGTCAAATGATATGTTTTCCTTCGGATATGTATATTTGTCACTGCAATCGGAACTTCGGGAGAAAACAGCAGATAAGAATGATTTAGGTATTTGTACATTATGAATGTGTTGAGACATTAGTAAACTAGTTATTTTTTGTAGTCATAAGCAACAACATTATGACGATGTTAGAATGGAACATATATCTACATATCAGGATCTCACAAATGATTCCACTTCAAATGATTATGACCAGATAAACACAGCATACGTCAATCACCAAGCAATATGTAATGCATTTGTGAACACTCAATAATGAACAAATAAGTGAACGTACAATTAATGAACATAGTTAGACAACCCAAAACTCTCTGCAAATAAATAAGTTTATGCAAGCTGTGACATACACGAAAATGAAACTAATGAATGTTAAGTAAAATAAAATACACAAAGTGTATTTGCGCTTTTAAACTTGGTTTGATTGTATTTTAAAGGATTGATTTTTCAAATGGTTGCTGCACATGCACTATATATGTGCGGGCGTGTTTGTGTGTTTGTGTGTGTGTTTATGTGTGTGAAAGAAATTTAAAGATAGAGAGCAACAAAAATTATAACAAAATTCATGAATTGATTAGTAAATCCAAAGAGTTGTTTTGTAATTGATGAACATTAAATTTGTTCTGTTTCCTATGCTAACGTCGGTATATCTCAATATGAGAAAACAAATTTACCTTTTACAGAAATGCCTTACTAGTTTTTTCTTTAATGCTTTTTTGAAGTAAATAATTTATATAATGGTAAAGATAGGGTCTAAAGACATGAGAATAACAGTCAAAATTCTTAGTAAAAAGGGGCAGAAAATATCAAAAGAATTTGGAGAAACGGGGACAGACAGACAACACCATATATCTATTTACGCAACATAGAAACAACTAAAAGACGAATTTCATTTTATTGAACAATGAACGAGTACTATAAGATTGATTAACAGGAAACAGTGAAGAAGTAAGTTGTCATTGACGGTAAAAAGATCCTGTTCTACTAGTGGCATCCATCGTATGATTAGTATGATGTAAGATTTAGGGATACGGTGCAATTATGTCAAAGTTCGTGGCGTTCATTACGTTGTCATTTTATTTTCGAGTTATGAGTTTGACTGTTCCTCTTGTATATTTGGACCCTCTTTCATGTTAACTATAGGCTTGTGGTTTGACCCTGATACTCCTCTCTGTATTGACATACCAGATGCGTATGCAGTAGAAATAAAAGTTTTCTCTGATATGCAATTTAATTAAGTATCAATATAAATAATCAAAGAAAAAAGACCAGTCAAATCACTTTGTAGTTTTATAATGTTCTCTAATATGGAAGCAACAAACCTTTTCTTGCATCAGTGCTTCTGTATGAGCGGAGTTCTCCACAATGCTAATATTTTAACTATAATACTATGAACTCACTTTATACATATTAGATTTAATAACGTTTTTCACAAAACACAAAAAGTAAGCTTTCTATATCAATAGTACAACTAGGTCTGACATTATCAACTTCATAATACCCTCTTATATCACATGGATAAAATTCTGTAGATGTCATTTGAGCAATGAATCATTATTAAAGGTAAGCGAATGATGCAAAAGGGACATTCAAACACATAGATAGAAAATAAACTGACAATTTCATGGCAAAACAAACTAATTTTACAAAACAGAACAGTAATAATAACCGAAAATTAGAAAAGATTATACTAAACATTGCGCAGTTCAAAACGTCTAAAACATTTGCAAACGTTTCCTTTAATTGAATCGGAAAGCTAGCTCTGAGTATACAGACGTTACGCACGGTAATGCGTTCGGATTAAAATTACGTTATTATATGATTTAAGAACAGCAACAATTTGCCTATACAAAATAAAATCACCAACATCCATAGATCTACAGAAAGGCCCGGACATGTTTTTCTTATTTTAAGTTACTTCTATAAATTTTTGCACCATACATTTATTTTATTGAACAACACAAATCTTACTTTTACGTTAAAAATTGCATGTCCGGCGTAACATTTCAAATTAAATAAAATGCATTTTTCTATGTTCCGTTGTAATTTTGCACATAAAATCTGCGAAATTTAGTATACCAGCTTCCTACTAGATTTATATTATAACATCATACCCGTTTTTTGGTATTGGCTGAAATTTGAAGCAAGCCTTCAACGAAATATTCAGCAGAGGAACCTGTCTTAATGTGTTATGAGGAAAGTTTATCAACATTTCAGTATTATTATTATCCCTATAAAGTAATAAAATCATATTAAAACTATACTCAATAGAAAGTTCTGAAAAAGATAAACATTTCCAAAGTTTCAAATGTAAAAAAAAAACTTTTCTTGAAGCAGAATTTTAAAAAATCGAATGTCTAGCCACTATGTCCAAACGTAATTTTTGTCCATTCCTTAGGTGAAACATGTTGTATAAATACTAAATGTGCATTTATAATACAGAACTAACATATTTATAAGATACAAACTATAAGTTCATACAAATGGCTAAATGAGTCGGGTGTTTTCACAAATATGATGACCTTACAATTTTTTTCAGAAAGCATTCCCTATGTCTAGCCATTATGTCCAAGGGCGTCATTTTGACGTTTCTGCACAGTGGCGTCTTTTTTACAAATACACACTATTTACGAACTGTTTAGGCAGTTAAAATGATGCCGGGAAATGTTCATTCCAAAATGGTCTGCTGAATCAAAATAACACTCAGATTAGAAAAACACATAAACATAAGGAATAAACCCTTTATACACATAGGGGAAAAGGGGGATGGGCCGAGGGATAATTTCTTATGGACAAAAGTTTTCACGCAAATCTAAAACACCTTTATAGATTAGAAACCGATTAGAATCCGAGGTACAATGGTCTTATAATTTTTAAAGAATTGAATAAATACGTATTTGTAAAATAAACCTATCAGTGCTAAAAAGATAGAAAAATAGTCTAAAAACTCGCACAGACACAGACAAATATTGGACAAAAGTGAGTTCAATCTAAAAAAAACAAAACATTTCAACTAAAATCCTTATAAAAAGAAATATTGCTGAATTATTATATGACCGATTTTTATGAAACAAATACCATAAATGTTTATGTTCAATTTGTCAAAAAAATGTTCAGCTATATTTTTGTTTTCGTGTGTCCCTCCGGGAGCAAGATTTTTTTTAAAGGTTGCTATGTATCCTATCCAAAACAAAATTGGAAAAATTTGCATTTGATTTCATCTCATTACAGATCAGAAAATAAAAACGATCCTTACTTAATTGCCTTATACATGATGAATTTTGAAACATTTCTTTAGCTTATTGTATTTATTTGATAAAAGTCGATTGAGTAGGTTTTCCGCTCTTGATAACAAAATGTCAAAGTAAGTATATGGCGTCACATTTGTCAATTATACATGTTACGTCTTGCGACGCAATACCGTGCGTAACGTCACAGTTATCAGTTAACAACTGCTTATATCGCAATAAATTTTGATATAATAATACTGATACTGATAGCTGTCAAGAAGTATCATGACATTCAGCAATGTGTTTTAGTGGTTGCTGTTGGTTAGTTTCTCTAATTTCATTGTATAAATAATGTCGTTTTACATTTTAATTTTGGGACGGTATCGGTATCGGTGTTTCGTCTTGTAAGAGGCATTACAGTTATCTATAAGTTTATAAGGGATATACTCATCATTGAAAAGTAAAATCACAAAAATACTGAATTTAGAGGAAAATCTAATCGGAAAGTCTATACCCACATGGCAAAATCAAATGGCAAAACACATCAAAAACGAATGGACAAGAACTATCATATTCTTGACTTGGTACAGGCATTTTCAAATGGAGAAAATGGTGGATTAAACATGGTTTTAAAGCGCTAAACCTCTCACTTTGATGACAGTCTCATCAAATTTCGTTATATTTACAATGATGCAAATAAACAGACATGATAATGAATAAAATAGTCAAAATATATGTACAGCAGTCATCATCGTATAACAATTTTAAAAGGAACAATTTAACAGAACACAAAAACATCTATCCAAGTGTACATTAATTATCGTGATCCTGATAATAGCTATCAACGGAACCAGGATTATAATTTAATACGCCAGACGCGCGTTTCGTCTACATAAAACTCATCAGTTACGCTCAGATTGAAAAAAGTTATAATGCCAAACAAATACAAAGTTGAAGAACATTGAGGACCGAAAAATCCAAAAATTTGTGCCAAATACGGCTAAAGCAACCTATTCCTGGGATAAGAAAATCCTCAGTTTGTTTTCGAAAAATTTAAAGTTTTGTTACAGGAAATTTATGAACTTACCTAATTGATATTCATGTCAATACCGAAGTGCTGGTGAAACCCTCTGGGACGAAACGTTCACCAGCAGTGGCATCGACCCAGTGACACGCGATTAACAGCACATTTGTCATATTTTATGATATAATTGATTTATTAGTACAAGTTTTCACTTGTTCATATGTTTATATACAAGTTGAAAAACAATATGAAAAACACATTCAATAACAATTTTGAAAGAAGTGGATCCTGAAATATAGACAAGATACGAGAAGCAGTCAATCAATTTTTCATTTGATAACATTATTATCAAAATGTTCTACATGTTGTAAAAAATTCACCTATGCAAAGGTTTTATTTCGTTTCAATCATGTACTTCGTTCTGGTAACTTATGTCTGATTGGTTTTACACTATTAGGGCATTTAGTATATTAATGTTTAGAGATATGCTTCACTGTGTGTTCTATTAAAAAGCCTAGTTATACAGCCTATGATGGAAAGTTCATTCAGTTAAAATGTCTAGTTCATTCTACACTCACACACAATGTGTTTTAGAAAAGAGCAAACAATGGTTCTACAACCACCATAGTGTAAGGGATGATTGTTATTCGTGGTGTCAACAATGCAAATCCTTCAACATGTTCAATTACAATTGAATTTGTCGTACTCGAAATGACTGGAGAGTATAATTCCATAATAGCAATATCAATCATCAAATTAATGCAGTTAAACATTTATCTGTTATGTATGTTTCGCTATCTTCATGTTATACATCGATGCACATTACCCGATTTAAACAAATGTACTTCCTACTTACTTTTAATACACTGTTCTATTCATTAAAAATGTGTACACAAATGTCTTATTTTCCTTCTTTTGTTGTATTGATATTATAATGAAGATATTAATAATTATTTATAATCATCATGCCTGTAAACACTATTTTGCATGCATAATTTATTATCGATGTTGATAAATTGAAAAATATGTATCAAAACAATTAAAACGTCACGCAAGCGTTCGCGAAGATAATCTGGTTTGGAACTATCCCCCAAAATGAGGGCTATGCCTTAAAAGAGAGATTGCCTCTCGAACAAGAGGTCATGTTACTATTAATGAAAATAAAAAAAAAAACAACTTAGATTTTAAACTAAAAAGAGGAAACTTATTTTATTTGAAACAACTTTTCTGAAAGAGAGTCTCATTATATTTAGTTAAGAAAAAAAGGATGCAAGCTATACTTTATTGTAGTGTTAACATAAGTTGACATTATATTCTGTATTATTTTTGCTCGATCGATAGTGTCACGAACACGAATATTATACCTACCCATGTTAAAACTAAAATAAAGTATAGCTTACAAGAATTATTTCGATTCTGAATAAGGCAATAAGGAAATTTCTATGCCCGATAAGTATAAGTGTAAAAGCGTTTGTTTAGGCTCTTTCATGAACCTATCTTTTTGTTTGTAAAGAAGCAAACGGCTGGCACTGTGGGTTTTCAGAGGGAGAAGTTTGAACAGCCAGTATGAGCGGTTGTCGTATTTAGGTCGGAATGCAACACATTACAGTCATAATAAATGAATTAGTAGTATCATGTGCACCATTTAAGAGTTTGAAAGTGTTTTAAAGTTTAGGAAATATATTAAGTGCTTGATAATTTGATAAAATCCATTATTCTGAAGAAGTCAATATACGCATGTGCAAACACATTTGATTGGATTTAGAGCATGTGTTTGTTCACAAAGCGAAAAAAGCACGTCATATAAGAAGGTCGAATAATGTCTAGTTATATTACATAATTCTTGAACATGTTTTGACCATATAATACCAAATAGATCCATTGATCCTTGGAAAAAGTTTTGTGTAAACGAAATAAATATGTGCTCATTTAAATGAAATGTTACCCCTGATTTTAGGGTTGTTCCCAGACAAATACATATATATTAACAGGACTTTAAAAGTCTAATCGTTACAGGAGGAGGATATAACTGTTCTGTGTTTGAAATAATGCTTGGATCGATAGGCTATGCATTCATTGTAGGAGATTGTCCTGTAAAAGCCATATCTGCTATCTGAGATGTGCAAAATTAATTTGTCAAATGAAAGGCTTGCAGCGATAGCAGGAGAACGGTTTTATGTGCATACAATACTTATGGTTCTTTGTGTGACCCCCACCCACACTAATACAAACGATTGGAAATATTAAAATAAAAAACACACACACCCGGTTGCAATTGAATTTTAGAATACAACCATCTAAAAGTAACGAAAAATGGAGAACACTGAATTTGAACTTTATATACAGATTAAATATGTCCAAATTGATACGATAATCCTGCGCTAGATACATGACTACTTTTGACAAACAATAAACAAGAGTCGAGAGACGATAAACTTTATAAAAGGGTCGTCTCAAGATTTCTTTAGAACATATAAGCTTGAAAATACCTTGTTCTTAATGTGTCATTATTAGATCACGATTTTTCCGTTTATATAAAAAATATTCCCCATTAAATCATGTCGAGGTCCGTGTCCTATATCTGGCATCGTTGTACATCATTTTGATTTCAGAGGAAACCGCTGCGTAAAGTATGGGGTTTTGATGGTCAATCTCTGTAACTTTACGGACGCCATCACGAGTTGATTGACCGTTATGGAATATCCATTTCACAGATATATCTGAGATATTCCAGATGTCATGACTACAATCCCGCTCGATTTTCACGAATGTGACCTACCGAATTAATTTTTTATCGGGTTTGTAATAATATGAGCAACACGACGGATACCACATTTGGAAGAGGATCTGTCTAGTCTTCCGGATCACTTGAGGTCATCTTCAGTTTTTATTGGGGTTTGTGTTCTTATTCTTTATATGTCGATGTTTTGTCTTGTTTACTTTTATTTTTCTGTTTGTCTTTTTTCTTTTTTAGCTAAGGCGTTGTCAGATAAATTTCGGTCGATGAGTTTGAATGTCCCTCTGGTATCTTTCGTTCCTCGATGGAAACAGTAAATGCAAATTTTGTTAACTTTCTGCTCTATATTTGTTGAAATTGTTTATTCTTTACTTTCAGAAATACAAACTTAAGATCAAGTTATCGTAAACACCTTTTTAAAAAAAATATAACGTACTATAAGTATTCATGAATTAAATAAAGTATATGTTCAAACATTTTAATATATGAAAAAAGGAAAACAAAACTTATTCAGACGTCACATTGCACATCAATATCCAGCCAAAACAAAACGATAAGGACCACAGAACCGTTTTCAATCACAGGGATGACAAGTATGCATCCATGAAAACAATATGATAATACTGTAACACCAAATTTGAATACTGACATTTGCAGATAAATGATGAAACGGTATGCCTAGGATGTTTCGAGGATGCCAATAATTTTCATTGAGTAGTATTTGTGTTGGTACTTTAGTGCGTCATATCATTCTCATGTTTCAAAGTATAATAGTTAGTATTTCATCGCAATTATCATGAATAATATGCTTAAAATGTGACGAAACAGAGAATACGAATTTCAGTTTTGATTGTTGAAACGACATTGTTTGGTCAAAACACTGCTACATCGGATGTGATAACCAAATGTTCGCTTGCATAGTTACAGTTGACCTATTAATGACCTCAGTTTTAATATACTAGGTGGATGTACAAATATAGTTATATTATAATTTTATCACAGTATTCCTTCCGGATGTTATATATGTTTTCCGCTTACTAAGTACACTATTAATATTTGTTATGAATTTTTGCAAATTAAATGTTTCAAAGGATTATTTTCTTAGCGCCAATAGAGAATATAATTAGTGAAGGTATGTTTTAATTAATATAGCTGAGATGTCAAGTGCCCTGTATTAGGCAAAATTTTTTAAAATTTTGGTCCTCAATGCTCATCAACTTCGTACTTTATTTGGCCTTTTTAACAAACTTTTGGATTCGATCGTCACTGATGAGTCTTTTGTAGATTAAACGCGTGTCTGGCGTATATACTAAATTTAGTCCTGGTATATATGATGAGTTTATTTATTAATATATTCAATATAAGATTGAGCATTTGACATTAGGATTATAATACTTGTATTCTCTATGAGTTTTAAGCTTTCGATTCAAATAATAACAGAAGGCTCCAGTGTCTTTAAATAATGTTCAAGACATGTTTTTTTTTCATTTTTACTATTTGTTTAGCATAGGTATAACTGTTTTTAAAATAAATTCATTTTTCTGATGTTTACGGCCTTTTATATATGTATTGCATGATCAAGTATGTCAAGTAGCATTTTTTTGGTGGGGTTCGTGTTGTTTATTCTTTAGTTTTCTATGTTGTGTCATGTGTACTATTGTTTTTCTGTTTGTCTTTTTTCATTTTTAGCCATGGCGTTGTCAGTTTGTTTTAGATTTATGAGTTTGACTGTCCCTTTGGTATCTTTTGTCCCTCTTTCCCCTAGCATACTATACGAAAGAAAATCTGTGTTAATTTGATTGGCTTATCCAGCATTAAAAGACGATACTATGGAATTTTTATTGACTATTTGTTAGATCATTGATGAGTTTAAAAGTATAATGTTATTTATCCTGCAATTTGGTTTCTTATCATACGTATACAGCCCAACATATATCACCAAGGTTATATCTTTATACTATATCGCTTTTAAGTTCCGCAACCTGCCAGAGTACGTTTGTGTATTGATGTCCACAAGTGGTGTGTGAATCTGCGTGACCTCAAAATATTTATTGCAGTCGCATTCTAATGACGTTTTGCCTTACTTAAAACAAACAATAGTTTAATATACAATGTCTGTGTTCTATTTGTTTTCAGATGTCTTTACAGCAATAAGAATTAAACCCATTTTCTTCTAACAGACAAACATGAACAGCAGGAAAAAAAATCCATTTTCTACGATTTTCTATCGATAAAGATATGTAACACAAGCTCAAGCGAACAATAATATCAACTTCCGAATGTTAAGTGGATGTCGTAGGACAACTCGTACACTTTTGTATCAAATCGGACATTTTTTTTTGTTTTATTTCTACTGTTGAAATTAGTCATTATATCAGAAAAAATTATGATTAACTTTGAGCATTGTATTATTAATGACCATTCAAGATTCTTTTCATCGAACCCGTCTTTAACTGAACGTGTGATTATAATATTACTATACGGGCCTCAAGAAATTTTAAATCGACCGTAAATAACAAAAATTTGAGTTTTGTGTCTTTAAATATCATCTGTATTTGTACTCGACTCTAAACAGGAGTGCTGACCATAAGAAAAATATGGATTCTGACAGTGGATTTGATAAACGAAAATCGAACTCATTGATTCATCCTCTGCGATTACCGGCAACGACGCGTTGATTTCATTTATGCAACGAGTCAGGTCTTATTTTCACGGAATTAGAGAAATAGGTTTAACAACTGTGATTATTGAAACTCGCTTGATATCAGCTCTCGGTATATAATTTAAATTGTAATAATGAGGGCGGCGAAGGATAGTTTATTATTGCTGTCTAAATAAAACAATCCCAGCTGATATCAAGCGATATCCCATTCTCACTTTTTTATCGTATAAATCTTACACATGTTCCATTTAAAGAATATCTAAAACGAAAATGTTCATTTCTAAAGTGATTCTAATTTTCTTGTTTTAAACATTGTACAGTTTTTTTAAAGACAAAATATAACCTTGCGTTTACATGCGTCAGGAAAAGACAATCCCAGTGTCTGAGAACAGAATGTTGATGAACCAGAGGTTTTGATATCCACTGATGTATACATCGCGTCAATGTGTGCATTTTTGATGTTGTGTTTAGTACGTGTGACTTTTTGTGCGTCATTTTTTGACTTCAGACACGCAAAGCATTGAATGTGGTTGTTGGGATTGATGGATGCATTGTGTGCTTCTATGTTAAATATTTATTTGTTTCGTGATAGTAACACAGGGATTACTGATATACCCAATGTTTGACAATTTGACTTATTATATCTGTTTTGTGCACGAATCTGTGTAAATATAATTGAATTTGATGCGACTGTCATACAAGTGAGAGGTTAAGCGCTAAAAACAGATTCGATTCTCAATTTTCTACATTAGAAAATTCCTTTATCAAGTCAGGATATGACAGTTGTTGGCCATTCGTTTGATGTGTTTTATCATTTGATTGTGCAATTTGATTAGATACTTCCCGTTTTGAATTTTCCTCGGAGTTCAGTTTTTTTGTAATTTTGCTTTGTTATTCATTGCTGAATTTTGCAAAAGCTTAACGAATTTTTGGTCCTCAATGCTCTTCAACATCCTACTTTATTGGGTCATGTTTTACTTTTTTTATATTTTGGCGTCACTGATGACTCTTTTGTAGACGAAATGGGCGTAATAAGAAAATTTCGATCCTGGTTTCTGTGATAAGTGAAGTTACAAATACAAAAAATACGTAAAATCAAATGACTTCATTTTAAAATAAAAAAAATAAAGGTTAAAAGAAAAACATGGATGATACTATGATAGCTTCGAACGTTCATTTCTTTATAATATCAAATGTTCTAGTTTATCCCATATCGCAAGGCTATTTTCATAGTTTCATTTACAAAACGAAAAATGTCCTGTATTTTATAGAAACTCCTCGATCATTTAAATGAATATTCTTTTCACTGAGTGATATACGAATAACATATGACACATACTTATCTGACCGAATAGTTTGTAAGTAAGAGTAACAGTAGTATACCGTTGTTCGAAATTCATAAATCGATTGAGAAAACCCAAATCCGGTTTACAAACTTAAACTGAGGGAAACACATCAAATATAAGAGGAGAACTACGTACGACACAACAGAAATACAACACTAAAATGTAACACAAACAGAAATGAGTTCTAATATAACAATGGCCATTTCCAGACTTGGTTCAGAATATTTTAAGAAGAAATGGTGGGTTAAACATGGTTTTGTGGCTTTCTCAACCTCGCATTTTTATTGCAATGCTAAATATACCCCTAAATTGACACCATGTGATGACAGGAATACAGTACAAACAAATGAAAGTACATTCAGGACAGATAATTACGCAAATAAACATTACAATAAAGTATATTTTGACATCGAAACAATAGAAACGTTGAAATGAACAAAAATCAGACAACAATGCAAAACACACATAAATAAACTATGCGATATAATAATTGTCATTTTCTGGATATTGTACGGCACATTTTTAAGAAAAGAAGTCGTGAGTTGAACCTGGCTTTGTGGCTAGCCAAACTTCCTGCTTTTATGGCAATGTTAAATACAACATAAAAATGACAAAATTACATGACACGACTACAATACAAATAAATGGGAGAAAATATAGTTAACACACGCATTATAGCTATCAAAAGGTACCAGTTTTTTTTTTATTTAATACGCCAGACGCGCGTTTCGTTCACACAAGACTAACTAGTGATGCTCAGATAAAAAAATTCGAAAGTCAAAACAAGTACAAAGTTATTAAAGAGCATCGAAGACCAAACATTCCAAAACAGTTGTGCCTCATACGTCTTAGGTTTTCTGCCCGGGAAAAGAACATCCTTATTATTTAGAATACTCATACTTTTGCAAACAGTACATAAATAAACTGACTATATAATAGATAATTATGAAAACATTAAAGTGATGACTAACTACAAAATAGATACGAATACATAAAACAATCTAAACCAACAAATAAAAGTCAAGCGGAGTTTAAAATCAAATTTTCTATATATATCATATCAAACTATGTGACTGTATCTTACAGGAATCACAACGACAGCTGGTATGTTTTTTCTGTTACTGATCCACACAGCAGTTTTGTGGATAGTTGAAACTCAACGTAAGTTATTTTTTGTTTGTAACTTTCAATGTTTGCTCATTCCACATGCTTGGCACCAATATTTCTTGTTTTATTCGCATGACACCAAATGTTAATTGTCATTAATTCGTGTCTGTCTCTTTTGTTGTTAATATGAGTATTAATGAAATACACCACTTATTATTTTGAACTACAATTCCCTTGCCTTTTCACGAGTTTGACCTACCGAATTATTCCATATATCGGGTTTGTAATAGCATGAGCTACTCGACAGGTGAAACATGTGAAGCAGGATCTGTTTACAGTTTTGGAACTCCTGAAATGTTGCTTAGTCTGTACTTTTATATGTTCTGTATTGTGTACTATTATGTGTCTGTTTGTCTTTTTCTTTTTCAGACATTACGTTGTCAGTTTGTTTCGACCCATGAGTTTGAATGTCTCTTTGATATCTTTTGTCCCTCTTTATGTCTGTTTTGTTCACGCATCGTTGTAAATATATCGGAATTTGTTGAGACTGTCGTAAAAGTGACATGTTTAGTGCTATAAAACCAAGTTCAATCCACCATTTTCTACATTTGAAAATGCCTGTATCAAGTCAGGAATTATATGACAGTTGATGCCCATTTGTTTGATGTGTTTTGTAATTTTTTATGTTGCCATGTGATTAAGGACTTTCAGATTGAATTTTCCTCGAAGTTTGGTATTTCTGTGATTTTACGTACCTTTTTGTATTTATCATCAATATTCCTGCAATAACGATGCACAATTCACATATATGTGGTTTATTTTTTGCTTTTTGTTTGCAGATAACCTCACACCGTTTGGCAATGCTTCTCAAAGTTCTGTAGTAGCAGCAGCAGGACGACCTGAAAATGCCATTAATCCACCCATTTCAAATGTATTTTCCTATTCTGACTGTTCACACACAAAAGTAGACCCTGAAAACACGGCAGCTTGGTGGATGTTTAAATTATCTTACGGAGCTACATATATTCAAAATATAACAATATACTACAGAGAAAACTGTAAGTATACTTAAGAAATACGAAAGAATAATTTTATATATCAAAATAATAATTTGTGTTAATTTATTTACATATAAACATGATAAAGATTGAGCACAATAAGGTGTAATGGAAAAAGAATAACAGGAAATTGTTGCAATTTCAATAGTCTTTGGGCAATATGGTAGATGACAAATCCTTAAGTATCATTTCTTAAATATTGAGAAGAATAAAAATGAAAAATAAGACAAAAACTGTAAGTTTCATTGGAAAATTAAATCAAAGATTACAAATTTAAGTAGTTTGTAAATATATTTAAAAAAAATCAGACAGCGTATGTTTTTAAAATGTTTTTTTTTATGAAAAAACATGGCAAAATATCATGTTTTATTACCTTTATTTCATTCTATTAATCACAACGTAGAGAGTGAATTTATGTTGTGGGTTTGTTTCTGTTACTTTAAATAATTGAATAATCAAAACTTGATTATTATGTCAAATTAAATAAGATTGTGATATGTTTTTAGCAAATATGTTTTATGTTAACATAAAGATCTACTTTCGTCTAGATAAAACATGATATATAAAAAAGAAGATGTGGTATGATTGTCACTGAGACAACTGTCAACAAGAGACCAAAATGACACAGACATTAACAGCTATAGGTCACCGTACGGCCTTCAACAATGCGCAAAGCCCATACCGCATAGTTAGCTATTAAATGTCTCGATAAGACAATGCAAAACAGTTGAAACGAGAAAACTAACGGCCTTATTTATATAAAAAAAATGAACAAAAAAAAATATGTAACACATAAACAAACGACCACCACTGAAGTACAAGCTTTATGACATAGCCAGAAGGGTTATTTGAAGATATTTACTTAGTAATACGCACTTAAAGAAAATAACATGTATTTCCCAAAAAAATCGGTGATCATCATCTTAATTTTCAGTTCTATGGAATTGATAGGTTCCATAACATTAATTATATATCGTGCCCTCTCTTTTGATGAATTAACAAATTAGTGAGACACTAAATTAGTAATTCCCTCAGTCAAATTTAATCTATAATCGAAATAGTTATTGTGTCAAGTCTCTATTTGTCAAATAACTATCACATGCTCGGTCCTGATACAAAAATTACTCTAAGCCATTCAGAGTAACTGAGTAAGGTGAAATAAGATTTTGTACTGCCGATGTCTATAATTTACTATCACATGATTGTGTACTATTTTATGTCTGTTTGTCTTTTTTTTCATTTTTAGCCATTGCGTTCTCAGTTTATTTTCAATTGATGAGTTTGGCTGTCACTCTCGTATCTTTCGCTTATCTTTTAAACACAGTTATGTTTCTGTTTTCATATTTTTATTGAGTGTGTTTTACTTTCGTGTAACAGATTTTCAAATTTTTATGTTCGTGATGTCAATCATCCACTCATAATGTTATTTTTCTGTATCCGTGTCGGTTTCTCAATTTAAAAATTCTCAAATATGTTTTCTGAAAAATTTTATTAGCAGTGAAAAGAGTATATTACGGAAGACCTATCTTATAATTTGAGCAGAAACATATTCACACAAAACACCGGATTTATAATAAAGCAGTATTTGATAATGATAAAAAACAAAAACTATAGAGCACTCTTCACTTCAAGTTATATCGTTTAACATGTATTTATGTTCATATGTAAGATTAAAATGAAACAGTTATAATAATTTCCTTTCTATTTCGATTGTTTCCATGTCCATCAAAAAAGCTCAACGCGTTATTGTACTTGGCTACTGCCTAGATTTAAAACAGGTGCAATTATTGTTACAGTTGCGCATCGTATGGATGGATTTAAGTTGTATGTGACAAATACATCAACCATTCCACCTGATGGTTATCTTTGTTATGAGGATCCTGATCCAGGTTTGCCAAGCATCACACAAACTATTCCTTGTAACCAACTTGGAAGATATGTCATATATTACGATGACACAGGATCTTTGGAGAGAGTAGGGAATTTCACTCGCCCCGATGGACCTGTAGTTGAACTGTGCTACGTTGCCATTTATGGTATGTGATTGTCATTGTGTAAAGTGTTCTCATTTTCATCAGACAAGCTTCAATCTGAACAATACTGAATGTGCCAATTTTTAAATATTTCAATCGTTTTGTTGCGTATGTTCAATCTAACAAAACAAAATAATAAAAACTGATAAAAATAATAGACTATTTTGATTACAATTTGTAGTAAAGTAAAGTAATAAAAATACTAAACTGAACGAGGAAAATAAACTGTCGTATTCCTGACTTGGTACAGGTATTTTCTTATGTAGAAAATAGTGAATTGAACCTGTCTCTTGTATGACAGTCGCATCAAATACCATGATATTGACAACGATGCGTTAATTAAACAGATATAGTAGATAAAATGGTCAAAATAGGGGCACATAAGTCATCACCATGTCACAATCTCAATCAGAACAAAAACAAACAATATTTAACAAAGAAGCACAAAACGGAAATATCAAAATTAACATTCACTGCCTACTTATTTTGTTACAACGTTAACGAGTCACAACTTATTATATAGGTAGAATTGTCAAAATAGGGGTACAGCAATCATCACCTTGTCAAAATCTCCATCAGAAGAAAAACAAACAAATTTTCAACAAAGACGCACATAAAAAGGATATATCAAATTCAGGGGTTCGTGTTGTTTATTCTTTAGTTTTCAATGTTGTGTCATGTGAACTATTGTTTTTCTGTTTGTCTTTTTCATTTTTAGCCATGGTGTTGTCAGTTTGTTTTAGATTTATGAGTTTGACTGTCCCTTTGGTATCTTTCGTCCCTCTTTTGATAATGCGTTGTCAATATTAAAGATATGTTATACAAGAAGTACATAAACAGGATTAATAAGGTATATATATATATATATATATATAGTTACTGTTCCACAGTGTGCTTTATGGGTAAAAAGAAAGTCCTTTTATTCTGGTGTGAATTCCAAAAAGGCCTTGTAGTTTTAGTTAATACAATGTCATGTTATATGTGCATTTGCTAAAAAACAGGACAAGACACATTTCTGATATAAGGTTCAACTGTTTCAGTGTCTATGTGGCTTTTCTTATGTCAGTTGAAAAGAAAGTTATATCAGTATTGTACGTAACCATGTAAAACTATGTAAATGTATTGATGAATTTTAATAGTTAAAATAAGATTTTTATAAAAAAAAAAAAAGACACATTGCCAACAATAAGCACCTTAAGAATATAAAATTACTCTCAGAGCAAGACTAAACTGAGTTAATTTGACCATCTCAATCTGCTTAATCTGATAATCATGTAAGGAAGTAAAATAGGTACATATACCAGTACTCTTTTAAGGCTAGTGCTGTGTCAGTTTAAAAGGATAGTAATATAAACATAACATATAGAACTTAAAAATTGGTGGTTATTTTGTCAAACCAGTCGAGTATTGGTAATACTTTGGTTGAATTTGGCTCATAAAATTGGTTGTATATGGTTCAGACTGGCAAACTAGTTCTAGTTTGGTTGAGTAAGGTTCAGACCGACAAACTACATGAAGGTCTAGTTTAGTCAAACGCTGGTCGATAATGGGTCCAGACTGATTCAGAATTGTCAAGTTATAATTTTGACTTCCTTAAATGGCAAGGATAATGGTCAAGTGAAAATAAACACAATTGAATATTGTTAGAATTGAGGTCGAGTGATATTGAGTAAAATTCAATACTAATCCAGACTTGATAGCAGTGCACCTAAATACAGATATAGAACATGTATTGCAAGAACCTATTACACCAAGAGTTTAAAATAGTGAATGTGAAAAATAAAAAAAAAAATGGCAAAGAGATTATCCTCAAAACAACAAACAAGAGGGAAAACAACTGCAAATTTCAATGATTTGAATCATACGTGTCTTTAGATTATAAATTGTGGACTGAACCTGGTTGTATAGGTTTATTTTAACTTTACCTCTCTGAGATCCCTAATATCACAGTTAAATAAAAGTTTATGGGTGAGCAAAACAAACATACGGGATAGAAAAAGTATCAAAATTGTCGAGAAAATTGAGGTAATCTGATCAAAATCTGTACGGACACCATCTCGAATAGTTGTCAAAAGGAGTACAATGGATACGTTCAGATTGTCAAAAACCTCTGTTCATCGAAAGGGACATCATTTTCAAAACTTATTCCTGAATTGGTATTTGAATGGTCGACCAAGACGACAAGAACCACATTGTGGAGGAATAATTGCTTATCCTTCGAAAGCATCGGAGTTCACCCCGTTTTGGTTTTGTGGGTCCATCTTGCTGATACTTTCTTCGTATTTTGTTTGGTATTGTTGTTAGATGTTTATTTTGAATTGTTTCCATGACTTACACAGTAAGTAATCGACTGATGAGTTTGAATAGTTCTTGTTATCTTCTGTCTCCCTTTTACACCACTAGGCATTAATAATTTAAAATATTAAAATCATAAGTGCTGATATAATTAATATGAGGCAGGCATAACCTGTGAATGGGGACGAAGTCTATGATTATTTTTTAAATCAAAAATGATCAACAATGTTAAAAAGAGAAACGGAAATACCGTAACGTTTCCGATTTTGGTTCTGTTGTTAGGCATTTTAGTTGTGACGTTGTTTAAGTTATGACGTCATATTCAATGTAAACAAAGAAACGCTGTCATCAGGTAACGTTTTTTTTTAATAACAAACATTTTTTTTAAAATGAATTAGTGTTAGTTCCTTTCTTAGACTGATAAATATATATTTTATTCAAAGTCTCATGTAAACAAAACCGGAAACGGAATTAGATTTCTGCGTCGATCCGGAAATTTAAAAACGCGACAAAAAAAAATTGAACGATTTTGAGTTCATTAGTACAATAAAAAATTCGGGACATTTTCCCAATTTTTTTAATTTTTTTTTAATTGAATTTTCTACTGTTATTTGGGACTTCGTCCCCATACTAACGAAACATTCAATCAGAGTACACCAAAGGCTTTAGACATTAAAAGTCAATGAATGCCTTTAACAACGAACACATCAAATACAGTATAGTTTGCTTTAAAGTCCAAATTCAAAAAACTAAAAAGTGATTAATCAATCATTTAAAACCTAACAAATTAACATCATTTTCTAAAGAATAATCAAAAGACTATTGGAAAAAAATGAATGATAAAATGAAATAAATTTCATACAATAAAATATCTAAGTTAATAGATTTTGACATTGGAAAAGCTCATAAAGATATGCTATTGTTTAACATGTGTGTCAATGCAGAATTTATTATTTTGAGTAACACTACAAGAATGACAGAAAGAATATAAAAAGGACACAAACTTCCAGCGACGCAAATTCAAAAAACTAAAAAGTGATTAATCAATCATTTAAAACCTAACAAATTAACATCATTTTTTAAAGAATAATCAAAAGACTAATGGAAAAAAAAACAAATCATTTTTTTTAAAACATTAAGATACCAGTACATGACTTCTGTACTATAAAGACAATGGTCTTATATAATCTTAAATGCATGATTTTTTTATAAATTGTTAGTGGCTTTGAACTAGCTGTCAGTTATCTGCAAGTACTCTAAGATCTGTACCTAGTGTCTTTTTGTTGTTGGGATGTACATGTACCCGGCCACTTCCACTTGTATATTTGTCCATCTGATTAGTTAAGCCTTTTCAACTGACTTTTATAGTTCGTTCTTATGTTGTACAGCTAAACCACTGTCTCAGGTTAGGGGAAGGTTGTGATCCCGGTAACATGTGTAACCACGTCACAATCTTAAAGGAGAAGCCAAAATAGTAAAACATGCAGTTCTATTTCTCCTTTTTCAGGTTGTCAAAAGACCTTTTGGGGTAGTGACTGTGATAAGAACTGCTCCGAAAATTGCATTGACCAACATTGCTACCCGCAAAATGGTTCATGTGTTTGGGGATTTCACACTAGAAATTGTTCAAATGATGTGTGCGATAACTATACTGTAGTTTGCACGGATGACTGTAAGTAATTATGCTTAAAATAACTTTGTAATGACATAATATTTCCTACTGTATCAATCGTAACTGATGTTTACAAGGTTAAAGAAAAAAACTTGACACTCGAGGTGTTTTGAAGTTTTTACAAATGTTAGTATAGAAAAACAATATGGTAAAATCAATTACATATAAATCGAACTGTTTCCTCTCAATCTGGTTAATAGTGTAATTCATTTTTATTGATAAATATCGTTTGTCGTGTACACAAATAACAAATTATTCATACAAAGTAAAAACATCAAAAATACTGGTGTTTTGGAGTTTTTACAAATTTGAGTATAGAAAAACAATATGGTAAAATCAATTACATATAAATCGAACCATTTCCACTCAATCATGTTAATGGTGTAATTCATTGTTATTGATAAACATCGTCCGTCGTGTAGATAAATAAAAAAATATTTATACAAAGTTAAACCACAAAAATACTGAACTCCAGGGAAAATTCAAAACAGAATGTCCCTGATCGAATGACAAAACCAAATGATAAACACACCAAACGAATGAACAACAGCTGTCATATTTCTGACTTTGTACAGACATTTTAAATGTAGAAACTTGTTGATTAAACCTCCGTTTTAAGCGTTAAAACTCTCACTTGTATGACAGTCGCATCATATTCCATTATACTGACAACAATGTGTGAATATGTTATCCTATCAACTGCTGTATATGACAAACCCTTTCAAAATGCAGGGTCATTAATGATCTTCAATACAATATATTTGGCATTTTTGACTTTTTTGTCGCGCGTCACTGCATAGGGCTTTGTACACGAAAAGCGCGTCGTGCACATATCATGATAATCATCCTGGGACCTATGATAACTTTATTTCCATTTTATTACATAAAGTTCTTAATCGTGTAATAGGATAATTAAATCAGTGATTAGTACTTCAATATCAAGATTTCAATAGCACAGAAGGAAGGTTGCTCTCTCCCTCTCTCTCATTCAAGCTTTTATCAATGTAATATCTCAATAGAAAAATGCCTGTTTGATTTTTAATAAATATTAAGATGTTTGTGTTAATTAGAAAATGAATTTGAATCAGTCATTTGCTGCTGATATTATTATATTGAATGGCACCTTAAAAAAAATATGTACAAATTATTGCTTGAAATAACTGAAGCTGTATTTTCTAATTTATTTTCAATAGTTTCTGCAAATAAAGAAGAAAACATCAGCTTACTATCAACCCAGATTGGCTTTTTCACAGGTGGTGTTCTTTTTGGTGCTCTGATTGCATCTACTGTGTGTATTCTAGTAATTAAAAAACGCACACGTCGTAAAAAACACGGTAGGAATTATTTTCGCTTATTATTTCTTCTTGCAATGCTCAATATTTCATATATTCACTGAAAATTAACTAATGTATAGCAATGTCAATTATGAAGTCAGTGAATATAGATATAATAAGAAGTGTTAAATAAAACCATTCTCCATCCATGTCAAAATTTTATAAAAGTAAACCTTTATAGTTTGGTTTTCAACACCAAACAGCAATCTATAAAGCTTAGGTAAATCATTTCACCCTCATCTAAAACAGTAGTGTAACATCACAACATAGAAAGACACACTATGATATATCAATTGAAATGACTTAACTCAAACAAAAGACTAGCACAAAAATGCGAAAATACTCTGACCGAATGTGTTAATTGTAACACTGTATTAAATCAAAGGTATACAACATCAATATACATTTTATATAGCCAGTCAAGGTCGTTAAAAACTTCCATGTGTATACATCTTACTAAATGAAAAGTACACTTTAAATAATGTGTTATCGAAGATTTTACACTTATAAAATGAACAAACTTGAAAAGAATAATGTATGACTAAGTAAACTCAAAGTTTGTTTATAGTTTGTAACAACTATTTGTTTATTTGTAGGCAACATTGATGTAACGAAGACATCTCAGAGGTATATGTGTTATTTATAATGTGATAATTTTATTTGCCCAAATATTTTATTTGCCTTTCATAAGAAAAGACACAATTCAATTCAAATGGTAAAAGAAAAAACACCACAACAAATTCATTAAAAAGACGCCCAAAGTCGCAAAAAGTGTTATCGTACTCGGAATATAAATGATCTTCATTGCTTCCATTTAACGTTATCTATTAGTGGCAAAGATTCCAACGCATTATATATCGAGTTTGTTATATGATATTTATGTGTTTTTTTCGGAACATTTATTATTGTTATTGAAATCAGAGTAAAGACAACGGCACGACTGATCAGAATGAATATTACCAAGTATCTCACTAGTTATTTTATACAAATAGGTGACAAAATGAAATACTAACAAACTAGTTTATATTTTGTAGTCATGAGCAACAGCATGGTGACGATGTTCGAATGGAAAATGTATCTACATATCAAGATCTTACAAATGATATAATGCCAAATGATTATGACCAAATAAACACAACATACGTCAATCACTAAGTTGTAAGCAATAAATATACAAACATTAGATGGGACCAACTAAACTTAATACAGTGAAATTTATATCAGATGAAGATAGTTCGACGGCGCAATCAATATACAAAATAAGTATACGTATATGCAAATGTGTCATCGACGAACATCGTACGAATAAATACTCTGTACATTTGCATTTACATGTGTATTTGTGTGGTACAAAAAATTGCAGGTGCTTTCTTGTTGAATTTCAATTGGACCTTAGCAACTTGTATGATGGTATTGATTGGGTTATTGAAATAGAATATGTAAGGGAAAAAATAGTATACAATAGCTTGATGATTTAATGTCAATTATTTAAATGTTTATCGGAAAAATTAAAGAGACATTTGACTAAAAGATAAATGAAAACAAACAAAAAAGAAATCCCCAATCTAGACACTCTTAATTCAAAATTAAAGTTTGATTAATATAATTGCAGATATATTAAGAAACCATTGGATGCGTTTCCGAATTTAAATTCTTTTTTCTTGTTATTTTGTCTATAACGAATCAGATTTGTCTCATTTTGATTATATGAATTACCAAAAACATGTAAAAGTGCATAAGGACAAAGGTTTTCCTCGCACCGTTTATGATATAAATGTCCTTTCACGTTTATTTTGCGTTCAATTGTCCCTTCATGTTCTTTGATATACATTCACATCGTTGATTTAAAGTATAATATAAGTGGACAAAATCCATGACTCGATATGCAAAGTTTGTTCATGATAAGCAAATTGACAAGGTAAACATTATGTGTTTACTAGGTGTAATTTGCTTTGAACATATTCATAGTATTTTTACAGTGAGTAATGTGCAATTACTCTTATATCAGTGCTTAGAGATTGTTGTTTGTGTATTCGTTGATGGTGCTTTGAAAGAATATATTGCGTTAAACCAATTTCAACTGTTCTTAACAGATTGTGTTTTTCGTTTTTGTTTTAGCATGAATATTTTATTTTATTGAAAGAAAAAACCATTAAATACATCAACCCCATGCACTCCAGAGAACCTGAAAGAGAGGTCCTTGGTTTTATTACGTATCACTTTCGCCACAGAAAATACAAATAAGTGAACAGACTCTCTTCAAAATTTATTTTTTTCAAACACTAGCATTTGTTTTCACTTAGATCTTACACACCTTGAAACCTTGACGTTCTCTGCAACCTTTAGATCTGTTAAACTACCGAGTTTTTTTTAATTGCCGTTTGCAATTTTTTTTTACTAAATATGCATTCGCTTTAAGGGTGATGGGTGCATTGCATTAGAGGCTTATTTTATTCAAAGGAATTAAAAAAATATTTTGATTTTCGCATGTTCTTAATAGATATGACATTTAAACTACTGTAAAAAATATAAATTAATAGTGCTTTGCATAACTCTTTCAGATAATATAAACACATATCATGGTACACCTGTATTTTAAAAATAGATGTGGACCATTAATATTTTATAATCTAATTACGACTTTACGGTCATGATCAATGATATAAAGACGATAGAAGAATAAAAAAGATGTCCACATTTAATGATCAAATAAAAGTATCAATATAGAATACAAATGTATCTTCACATCAGGATATCACTAGGGATAGACAATAACAATCAAAACAAAGGAGTAAACAAAGACTCACAAAACCAAAGGACATTTACATCAACAGTTATAAATAATAATTAAGAAATAACACGAACCCCACTAAAACCTGGGTGTGAAATCAAGTGATCCGGAAGGGTAAGCATTTCCTGCAAAGTATACGGCACCCGTCGTGTTATTTCTTTGTTCAGTTCGGTAATGATGGAATGTTATTATGACTGAGGAAGAATATCAGATATGATTTCTGACACACTTTTGTCATAATGGCCAATCAGCTCATGATGGCGACCGTAACATTTCTTGAGTGATGACTTTTTTTTTGAATGATTCATAGCTCTGTCTTAGCAACCTTTGAGAAAGCAGTATTCCTCGTTCAACAAAATCAACGTATTTTGAGCTTGCTCTAGAGTAACGTATCAATTGAGACACATATACTCCATATGCTGGTGCCTCTGGGATTTTGCTACACAGAAATGGAAAGTTGACTATAGGAAAATTAAAATCATCGCGTTTGTCATAAATTTTGGTATTCAACCTACCATCAGTAGTCATTTCGAGAAAAAGGTCTAAATATGAAGCAGATTTATCTGTGTCGGTAATATCTTTAATTTCAAGTTCACTTGGATATATTAAATGTACATTTAAGTGATCACTGACTCTATTATTATTAAAAAACAGTACATCATCAATATACCGAAAGGTGAAATTAAGAGACTGGGCTAATTTCTTTTCTCCTTTCTGTACAAGGCCTTGGATGAATTCTGCTTCATAGGAATATAAAAACAAAGGAGTAGGTCCGATAAGGGCCGATTGCGGCCTCAAACAGATTCATCTAACGAAAGATTTAGGACACTTTTTAAAAAACTTTTAAAAGTGTTTAATTCAGTTGATTCAATAAGTTTATGCGAAAAATTTGAACTGATTTAGTCATTGACCACGCCTTATTCAAGCTTAAATATGAATAATCTATCAAATATGCCAAAAAATGTCACTTTTCAGATGGTTTTGGTCAAACATGAAAGTGGCCGCATCCGTGTTCATCCTCAATCTTTATATATGTTATGCATTATTATAAAATACAACTTACATTTCAATATTAAGGATGAACACAAATTTTAGTAAAATGCTTAAATTGTGAAGATTTCAGAAATTTAGCAGGACTTTATGATGTTAGTACTTGATATATGTGCATTGTATTGTCAAAAACAGCCTATATTTATGTAGCACAAGCATTCTTTTTTCCAATAAATAACTAAAAGTTTACATTTTAAAAATTTTGCTATATTTTGGGGCCAAAAAGGGGTCTTACTGGACCTACTCCTTTGCAAGTAGAGGAGCGCAATTGGTACCCATTGGGTTTCCAATAGTCTGTTGGAAGACCAAACTTCCAAATTCAACAATATGTTGTCAATTTAAAAGTCCAGCATGGCTGTGATATCCTCGTCGGTGTATTTTTTTTCTGGACTTTTTCACAAAGTAAGCTGAAGTCCATCCCAAAACTAGATATTTAAAACGTCTTGTTCCCTTTTGTTAAAGAAACATGAGCTGACGAGTTCTTTCAGTCGAGCTTTAAGTTTAGTATGTGGAAAAGTGGTATAAAGAGTTGAAAAGTCAAAGGTTTTAATGTTGGTACAATGTTTTAATGATTGAGATCGTAAATTCACCAATAACTCTTTTAAATTTTTCAGTATCAATATCTGATTAACACCACTTCTTGAATATGCCGTTTCGGAATATTTCTGAAGTCCTTCTTTGACTGCAGTAAATATTGCAGTAAGAACTTTAGGAAGGGGGTTAGTGGAACACTTGGACGAACCTGCAGTATTTCTTTCCTTATAAGGATTCTTGTAAAGCTTAGGAATCCAATATAAGGATGGAAGATCCTGGTCTTCATCCTTTGGATTAACACCAAAGGAGATTAGAACCGATTTGTGTTTTTTCTAGGATCTCCTGCTTCGTAAGCGTACTTAGTGTATATGTAGGATTTCCAAGTGTGTTATCTATCCCCAGTTTCTTCATCAGGCAGTCAATGTAGTGTTTCTTGTAAACAAAAACAAAAACAATATTGTTTGAGGATTTGTCAGCTGGAACGACAACATATGTGTCATGGAGGCAAGACAACTCCTCTATGACATGAGGGTCTTTAAAGATGGAAGAAGCTTTGGGGCTCATTGACCCTTTAAGATTACTTACTTTTTTCTGAATCAATGACCTCACTGATTTTACCCACTCCGAAAGCGTGTCAACCTCAACCTTTTCTCTTTTTGCCTAGTCTTTTGCATAACCCTCAACAGAATCCATTAGTAGTTTGAAGTTCTGAAATCCAATTGATTGGCTGTGGCTCTCTGTATTTCGGACCTTTGGACAAAAGTTGTCTTAACTTGTAGTTATTGACTATGTTTAGGTCTCCAGAAATTACATGGCCGGCCGGATTATACACGAAATGGGAATGTGAACAGGCACAATCAGGTAGTTTAGTTTTGAGGTCATCAATATTTAGAATCTGCAACACTTTTTTGTGATTAAAAAATTTCGAATGATTGTGATTATAAACCTCCACCAAGCGTCAATAACAATTGACGTATAACTCTTGTTAAAACATACAATGTATTCTCATTCTTAAACAAACCCGAAATCTGAAAAAGTAACGTGGAATGCAATCAGACATTGCGTAAAATGTTACGGTGTTACTATATCAGGTGGATAAGGACAACATGAAACGTTTACGCTGCTGTGTAAGATAGATTGGTCGGAAATTCCTGGTCTATAATGAAAGATCAGATAACTATTTGGTATATATGAAATGTGGTATAATTGCCAATGAGACCACTATAACAAAGACGTTATGGCGTAAATGATTAAAATACTTTCGATTATTTATTGTACATCAATATTAAGAATCCCTTATCGTAAAGTCAACTTTAAAAACCCTTTTCACTTAGCGAATTGTTGAACAAAACCAACAATGTATGACCATAGGCAAATACATCATTCTTTCAAAATATTATTTTTTTAAAATACATTATGAATAAAAATAGAATCAAATCAAATCGAACTTTAACTTAAAAGTATTTAAATAAATCACCATCATGATGTTTCACTTGAGAGATTCAATGAATACATCACTTCGGTATAAAGGATATTTATCTGATCTTACAAATAAAGTGTAGAGTTTTAGTTCGATGACAGGTAAATACTATTAAAAAATACATATCAACATTTTTACACTCATCATTTTGATTGGTGTTTTCCTTGATCTTTTCGACTGAGGAGACTCATGCTTAAGTGTCTAACCCCATTTGTTAAAATTAATATTAACCTAATTGTAAAGAATATTGCTTGTGTAGGTATGTGTTTATGTTGAAACAATATTACTAAATGAAAAATTATGGTTACGTTTAGCTCTTTTATTTCAAGTCAGGAATATGACAGTTGTTATCCATTCGTTTGATGTGTTTGAACTTTTGATTTTGCCATTTGATTTGGGACTTTCCTTTTTGAATTTTCCTCGGAGTTCAGTATTTTTGTGTTTTTATTTTTTTTATAGTTGTTTTTTTCACTTTCAGAAATACACTAGTTTTATGTTTCAGTTGTTCTAAATATTTTGTTACCATCGAATTGTAATGTGTTATTATCATCCATATTTAGATTAGCAAATTTACATTCCAAACAGTTCATCATAAAAATGACAAAGTAAACAAGGAAATAATATCTGTGATATTCAGTATTGTCAATATAAGAGTGTTGGTGGCATAATGACTTATTTAAATTAGAATTACTATGGCATTTCAAATTAGAATATTCAATTGACATTTTTTTTTGTAATGGCATATGATCATTCGAAAGAAAGTAAAACTCGTAAAGTGTTGCGAATAGATAAATTCATCATAGATACCAGGACTAAATTTTATATATACGCCAGACGCGCGCTTCGTCTACAAAAGACTCATCAGTGACGCTCGAATCAAAAAAAGTTTTAAAAAAGCCACATAAATTACGAAGCCGAAGAACACTGAGATTCAAAACTCCCAAAGGTGTTGCCTAATACAGAAAATTAACATAGGGATACGCAGAATAGCTGAACAACAACATCAAAAACAACGTTGTCAAAATTATTTTTTTAATGCTTTGCTATAAACGTTTGTTTGTTTGTTTGTTTTTGTTAGATTGTATACAGTACATGCTGAATATCATTTTGGCTCAACGTTTTTAAATAACATTTCATGCTTTTTTCAAACTTAGAAATTTTAAAAGGTAAATAAGAAATACTTTGTTGTAAAATCTGACTTGTAACTGTAACTATTGTTTTAAGTAAAAAAAGAAAACCCGTTTCATACTTATAGGTTTGTTGTCTACAGTTACCAACTCGATGTTTTATTGCCATATTGGTCACTATACTTGGACATGATAACAGTTAATAATTTGCATGCTCGAACAGGCCTTTTTTTTTTTTTTTAGATTAATACGTTATTACATCAAACAGATTATAATATCAAATTCTATATTAGTCTCTTGTTGTCTTCTTACGTGTATGTTTTAATTTGATAGAACAATTTTAAATGGCATATATTCCCTTTACCATATATTTTAGAAAAGTTTAAGTGATGACTATACCTATTTGTTGTTTATAATAAGCAAGGCAGCAGACATTTTATTACTGTTATCAATGATCATTGTTCGGTTGAGTGCAGCAGACATGTTATTACTTTTATCAATGTCCACTGTACTGTTGAGTGTTGTAGCACAACGAAAGTTAATATTACTAGTATTTTAATGACATAAAGTGTGTTCATCTAATCTTAACCCATTTCTCTGACGTCAGTCTATTGTTCTAACAGTAGATTATTATTCAAGAATCCACTGACCACTATGTTAACTTAATATAACTTATGTCAAAACTCTTAACTTTTAACTTACGATATGCTATAAAAAACGAGTGACATATGAAAGGTTCGATTCGCGCGTATTTTCGTCAGTAAAGTCAGAGGTCTATGCATGATACCACTAGACCACGAGTACTGATATCAGTTAATATTTAAATAACACTCTTATAACGTAGAACTGTCAATACATACCAAAAAAGTGTATTTCTGTCTTTTCGTTATCTAATAAAACATCTGAACTCTATAGAATCAAGGAATTGTATATATTATTAATTGGTACAATTCCTTGATAAAATAAAAATCCACATTACACTTGTCACTTTTAACGCACAATGACTTTTCCTTTTCATCATATCAACTGCTTTCGTTTGGTTTGAGTATTATAACGATATCATACTATCAATAAGTTTTTCTATGTTTGATTATAAATGGTCAAAATATACATCAGCATTGAACTGACTCTAATGTGAATAGTGTGTGATAAGGTACGACTGTATAATAACTTCTTTGACTGTTTGGGCTTCAAAATGCGTACCACAAATAATACTAGATTATTGACTGATCGACGATGGATGCCAAATGTAATAAGGGTAACATAATCTAAATATAATAAAATGGAAACAGTTTAGACAAAATCTATGTATAATTGTTCAATTTTGACCAATAATTTTATTTATTTCATCATCAACTGCAGCCTTGTGAAGTGGTAGAATTGTGGCATTTAAACGTCCATCCAATTTAAATATTTTTGATCATTTCATATGTCTTGTAAGCCCAAACATACGGACGATATTAACGATTATACACTCGGTTGCAAAATACTATATATATAAATAATAAAGGTTTCTAAATTTTAGTAATTAAATTTTTTCAACATTCCAAAAAAAGATAAATAAATTCTGTATAACACTTAAATATTTTTTTGAATGAATAATTAATCCTAAAATCTATCTAATATGCATGATTTGTAATGATTAAAAATTGAATGAAATATATAGACAAATAGATAATCTGGTATTAAAAAGGGGAAATAACAACCCATTTAATTTAAATTGAGCTTATGTTAACTTTAATATAAATGTGAATCATGAGAATCCAATCATTTGCAGCTATTGTAGAATGAAAAAGACAATTACGAAATTATTTTCCTGAAATTCCGTTGATTCATTGTCAAATCATAAAACATATAGTCGTTTTACTAGAAATGAGTTAAGCTAGAGAATTGATAAGAAGAAGTGAATTCGTTAACGATAATCAAATCGCAACTAAAGTCGCTCGTTGAATATTGTTTACGAATCCACTACTTCTTATCTATTCTCTACTTCGTAAACGATAATCAACTCGCGACTAAAGTCGCTCGTTGATTTCGTTTACGAATCCACTACTTCTGATCAATCCTCTACTACAGAATACACATATGTATATAGATATATATTGTGACGTTCTGGCTTAGTGGTTAATTCTTCACTGCATTTTTAGTCTGTATTTACAGTAACGTTTATTTGACTTGGAAATAAAGTAACCAATTTAAAACTAGTTAACCAAAGAAGATGGGCAAGACTAAAGGAAGTTTTCATATTTTATTGATGCTTCAAGAATACATGTTAACAATTAGATAAAGGAGAGACTATTTGAGTTATACTTCTTACTATACATTTATATTATAATGGCTGCTGCATATAGAGAAATATGGGAGAAACCTCAACTAGGCTCGACTGGCTTTCGTACTGTCTATATACTAGTATAATATTATTTCTGACAGTATCTTTATCATAGTACACATACGTGTAGTCAGCCATAGTCATTCCGAAGAACGACATATATTATAGCATATATTATATATAGCATGAACGCTCCTCTTGAATTGTTTTTGGAGATATTTCTCCAATCTACAGAGCCATTAGCAATAACTATTTATATGTTATATATTACAAATTTCAACAATAACTAAAGGTAGTTACAACTATTTACACGGAACCTGACAAAAAGTAGATTCTTCAAAATCTGACCCCCCTTTTTCTTAAGTAAATAAAAATATCATTATAGTAAAGAGCTTAAACATAACACAGGCGACTTTTTCTCCCAGCTAAAATTCACTTTTGTAAAACTAGCACTAGGATAATTCCATATCCCCAAGTTACATGCTAAAAATTACGGTTATAAAATTAAGATTTATTCCCCTAAACCTTCAAATCATTTGCAAGATCTCTGCAACTTTATTAACATACATGGCCAACTATCCTGTAACTTCTAGAAAAAAGCCCTAAGCTCACAACAACATACAAATCGCTTTTCTCCTTTTTCTCATGTTCATTAATTTACTCAGCTATTGACCATAGTCAAACATACCTTTTTATGTTGATACTGTTAATTAAAGCACAGGTATAACTGAGGGGAAGCAGCTTCTTTTGATTACAAGCTTAACCAAATTCGAACTTTGCCGCTTCTGAGCTTTTATATGTCAGCGCCAACATGATAGGATAATTTAGGCCTTACAATTGGTTCCAACAATATTCTCCTTACTCTAATAATCACGTGACCATTACTGTTTATGTTATTGTATCTTTCTAGACTTGTATTTATGTAACATTGAATCAAACTGATAATAAATTTTATTTATAAAGCTATATAGTTTGTCAGATTCTTGGTTTGAAGTGTATATGGCTCGAAACCGAACTTTCTTACCGATGAGTCTGAAACTATCGGGTTGCCTAGTAACTACATCAATGAGAAGTAGTATTTGAAGCGAGTACTTGACTTCCTTTACAAAACATGTGAAACCAAAATTGACCACGAGGAAATCAATATCTGCTGTTCTAAACCAAATACGATATTTCAAACAACAACGACCATTTCCTAATGATTGATACGATATAAAGTAAGCATATAAATACTCTAAACAGCATGTCATTATATATTCTATTATAAATCCACCCAGTAACTCGTTTCGTTCAGACGACAGATTTCCCCAATCAACGAACATATTTATTACACATAGCGAACATTACAATATATATCACACAACAATTGTTACGAATACAAATGGTAATTGCAAAACGTTATTTACTGTATTGTATTCAGCACTTGCAAGGAATGGTACAAGGAATGGTACATCGGACACACTGGATATTCAATATGCCAAAAAGTTTTATTTGTGACAATATTTAGAGATCCATCCATACGAATGCAAAATGTTAAGATGTAATACCACCATTGATTTCCCCTATTAGTCTTTGTTAAATTTGCACTTTTAAAAAAAAATGTGCAGAATTTATCTTTGCTTCACAAAAAAAAAAAAAAAAATACTTAACATGATTAAAGTTTTATCCTGTCTAGCACTTTAGAAAAAAAATGCACATTGTATTTCATTGCATATAACAAAAAAAAATAGCCATCCCTTATTTAACCTGTGTACAAGCTCCAGTAACCATATAACCATAAGTTTACACAATATTCTATAGAAACCCCAAATAAAAATGGTGCTTGAAATACCCAAGTCATTTGTTTATGACACAGAAATGTGTTACTGCAATACAATGTAGATTTATTAACCTACAACTGTCAAATTCAAGGGAATATTTTTCGACCTATTTTCGTATACAAAAGGGTGTGACGTACCATGATTTGGTGGTATTACACCTTACAGAACATTTAGAACATTTAGAAACGTGCAGTAGTGGAATTTGTACCGTACATTGTATTTCCATTCTATAAAATAAACGAATCTTTTAAATATAAATGCCTGGCAAAGGAATCACACTTTATGAAGGTCTTTCAGCCAAAATTTGACGGATCTTAGTAACCACGTTTGATTTATTTCCCTTTACCATCATTATAAAGTGATGAACGTTACGAACAGTATTGTCTTCAAGGACAGTGTTAAATCGCCAGCAGGCTTGAAAGCGCCAGTGACATTATTTCAATTGCAACGAACTGTTATTATTTGAAATGAAATGTAGTCTGCGAATTTTAAATTTTAAAATATAATAAATTGTTTAATTGGACTCAATGAATGCTTATTTTGCATGTCTTGAATTTCGGCAACATCAGTTTACAAATAATCAAATTTCATCATCTACTTAACCCTTACCATGCCGTGGTCGTCATACGACGGGCTTGCCCAAACCAGCGTTTTTTTGGCTCAAAAGGCTCTCCATACTTTGAGAAGTCAAAATGTATGCATGTTCTCTCAAGTTGATGCTATCTATTATCATGTTTCTCGTGTACAAATTGCATTTTGAGCTCAAAATGACTTTCGAAAATTGAAATCGGATAAAACTTGGTTTTCTAGATGGCTGGAAGTTCGGAGGCTTAAAGCTTGCAAAAAAAGTGAAAGCTCTGAGGCATACGCATACTAATCGTTATACGCATAGGAAACGACTACTGCCGGTTTTAGGTCCAATTGAAGTCAAACAACTGTAAAAATCGTGATTTTTTTTTGGACCAAATGACATGCTTGAGACTGCTAATCCAAGATCATATTCACTCCCACCTAACTGCTGTTTAGTTAACTAGGGTCCACTCTACATGTAGACTACAATTGAATACCTATACCAACATCGCTGAGTCTTCGTTGTCAAGAAATAGGACAACTAATCGTCAAAACTGACGCTTTGTGCACCTGATAACCAACGTTGGCCAACATTATGGCTAAAAAAGAAAAAAAAAGACAAGCAAACAAATAATACTACGTAAGACATAACATAGAAATCTGAGGACTAAGCAACACGAACTCCATCAAAAACTGGGGGTGATCTCAGGTGCTCCGGAAGGGCAAGAAGATCCTGCTCCCTACGTGGCTCCCGTCGTGTTGCTCATGTTATTAAACATCTGGTAAATATTCTAATTCGGTAGATTATCCTCGTAATAAGGGAAATGAATTGTAGTAACGACATAAGGAACATATCCGATATCATATGTGAAACGGATATTCCGTAATGGTCAACCAATTCGTGAAGGCGTCAGTAAAATTTACGAAGGGGTGATTTAAACTTCACCATTTAGAATTCTTGATTTACTAGATTCCTTGTGAGCAAGAACCCTTTATTTTCTATAGGAAATACAAGCCCGGGAATATCGTATTAACTGGGAGATACTAAAATGTTACTACATTGAAATCGAAATTTCACGATATTTTTTTTTCAACCGACACTCATAGCACCTGCCAGATAAAATTATTTAAGTTGACATGATCAACATTAGTGAGGTATGTATTTAGGATGGATATCTTTAGTAATATTGAACTGAGAGCGAATTTGTCTGTAATGTAAATGTTTATAGGGTGGAATCTTATACATGTTAGAACAAATAACGTGTTACTACCGTAGGTATAAATTGCGTTTGAATTATTTTGCACATTATTTTGCAACTTTCGGGTTAAGATTCTAGCACCACTGGTAAGTCCTAAAATGACAAAACGCATAAAAAATTCAAAGCCTGGTATAATATATATATAAGTTTACTACAACCGATGCGTATTATGACAGATAATGTCTTCTTATATCATTGTGGTTTTTTTTCGTCGATATATTTTATCTACTGGCGAACATGAGTTATTGACTAATATGTTTTTTTTTTTTTTTTATATTTACTGCATTTTTTGTAGATAACCTACCACCGTTTGGCAAAGCTACTCAGAGTTCTTCATACTTAACTAGTTCTGTAAATGCCATAGATCCACCTATAGCAAATACATTTTCATTTCCTTATTGTTCCCTCTCGAACATTGAGACAACAACAGATTGGTAGCAATCGGTAATGACGATACATTAGGTTAAAAAATGCGGCTTAGCTCAAGCAATTATATTGGTACAGAACATGCTAAATAAGACAAAACGATACAATTTCTTAACAATGCAAACAAAAACTATATATCTTTTCTCTTTTCTCTTTTAAGACAAAAAGATACCATTTTCTAACAATGAAAACAAAAGTTAGATATCTTTTCTCTTTTCTCTTTTTCTTTTCTCTTTTATCAATTAATCTTATGAAACACAACCAATCCGGATGAACAAAAATAACTTATATTAAAAGTAACATGCATGATTTCTATCAGAGTGAAAAAATAACAAACGTGTAAAGTAGATCGTCGGAACTTTTACTTAGATAAAATGTTCTAGTACTTTTTAAAAATTAGATACTAGATATATGTAGATGTGGTATGAGTGCCAAGGAAACAACTCTCTATCCAAATCAAAATTTATCAAAGGTGAGCATTATTGGTCAAGGTATTGTCTTCAACACGGAGTCTTGACTTACATCGAACAGCAAGCTATAAAGGACCCCACAAAATTACTAGTGTAAAACCTTTCAAACGGGAAAACAAACGTTTAAATCTATATACAAAAACGAGAAACGAGAAACACTTATGATAGTTATCAAAGTAGTTATCAAAGGTACCATGATTATAATTTAGTACACCAGACACGCATTTTGTCTACACAATACATATACTCATCAGTGAAGCTCATATAAAAAAATAATAAAACCAAACAAGTACAAAGTTGAAGACGATTGAGGACCCAAATTTACAAAAAGTTGTGCTAAATACGGCTTAGGTAATCTATACCTCAGATAAGAATCAATTCAATGTTTTGTAACAGGAAATGTATAAAATTTACCGTATAATTGATATTCATGTGCTGACTACTGGGCTGGTGATACCCTCGGGGACGAACCATCTACCAGCAGTGCGTGTTACATTTTAAAGTTTAATGTGTTTCTGTTGTGTCGTAGTTATCCTCTTATATTTGATGCGTTTCCCTGAGTTCTAGTTTGAAACCCGGATTTGTTTTTTTTTCTCAATCAACTTATAAATTTCGAACAGTGGTATACTACTGTTGCTTTAATTTAATAAGTTTTGTTAAAATATTTTTGTTTAATTTCAGCTAAAATTATTTATTTTAGATGAAAAGGTCTGTTAAAAAGTCTTTAATGATGTCTTCTTTTTCTGTATGACAAACGGATACTCCTTAATGTATACTAGATGGACTTTCCTCTGTTCAGATGAAGGCAGTGCTGGTCTTTCATTTAAAACATTAAATCGAAGTTTTGCAACAGAGGGCGGCACATCGGGCACGACACTATATAACTGTTGTGAAAAGTTTTCTCTGGAATGATTAAGAATATATGAAACTAAAATAAGAACGCACATTTGTTCTGCTGCTCAGATCAAAGAACCTGCTTTGAACAGCTTCAATGTGCAATTCAAAAAGAGAGGCAAAATATACCAAAAGAGAATTTAAAACTCAAAAGTCAATAATAAACTAATAATTTCTGTAGTTCGTTCTTATGTTCTACTGTAAAACCACTGTCCCAGGTTAGGAGAGGGTTGGGATCCCGCTAACATGTTTAACCCCGCCACATTATTTACGTATGTTCCTGTCCCAAGTCAGGAGCCTGTAATTCAGTGGTTGTCGTTTGTATATGTGTTACATATTTGTTTTTCGTTCATTTTTTTTATGTAAATAAGTCCGTTAGTTTTCTTGCTTGATTTGTTTTACATTGTCTCTATATCGGGGCCTTTAATAGCTGACTATGCGAAATGGGCTTTGCTCATTGTTGAAGGCCGTACGGTGACCTATAGTTGTTAATGTTTGCGTGGTTTTTTTCTCTTGTAGTTGTTGTCCCTTTGGCAATCATACCACATCTTCCTTTTTATTTTGACAACATTATGGCCGACCAAAAAATACCGACAAACTATGGATGATTGAAGATGCAGAATTCAATACCGAAGCAATGGATCTAGGAAGTTATGGTGTTATTTTTTTAACTGAAAATATCTGAAATGTCAATTTTAAAAAGTAAACCGTTCGTAATGAGTATTTGTGCCATTTGTTGTTAGTAATCACATCACTTCATTTTTTTTTTATGAAATTATGTTTTTGTAAGATTATAGCTTTCAATTCAAACCGCATCAAAGTGCTTCTTTTCTCATTTTTTTAAATCAAGCGTACATAAAATAAGATATAACCCAAATGTTCAATGTTTGCATTGTTTTAAGTAGAGAGTAATGAAACAAGTATATAACGACATTCTCGTAGCAAAAGTAGCTTTTGGTTGAATTATCTTGTGAGGTTCATGTGTTATTGGGTTTCACATTGTATCGTGAATATCGTCATATTATAAAAAAAACATGGTATATACTTATATAAGAGCACACATATCTCACTTGAAATTCAATGTTCATCCAGTTTAGTAAGAGGTCTAGCTGGGATTTACATACATTGCTCTTGTTGATATATGTTATAACATATAAGTTTTTATTATTTTCAGAAAAGTTCATCAAAATTCATTATAGCACGTTTGATTCTGTTGAATAGATAGAATGACTAATTCGGCATGATTAAAAATAAGACAACAAAAAAGTTGTATTCAATTTTAATAATAAAAAAAAGTTCATACGCATAGCTGTAATTTGTCTATATGTGACATATTTGAGTAATCGAGGTATCTCGAATATTTTAATAACTTTGAATGTTGTATAACTCTTGTTAAAGTTCCTCAGATAAGAAATACCTGCTTTAGAACTATCCCACGTTTAAACAGTGCTCTTTAATATGCAATTAAACGTATGTTAATCTTTTTAAGCACACACTAGGATAAGTTATATTTCTGACATGCAATCATTGTTGTGTTATTTGATACTAAACAAATTACCTATTAAAGGCCGAAATTGCAGCATTAATCGCAGAAAGTAATGAATTTTTGAAATAGTTTATTGTGTTATTCCTTAAGGGTTCCTGATAAGTCTTCGGACAACACCAATTGTTAGCTTCATTTTAATTTAATATAGCAAATAAACACAAAACACCCCTAAACGTAATGTTTGCAAATTAGTGGACTCTCTTTGAAAGTATTTTGGAGGTTGGAGTAACCTATTCATGTTTATCTTCATCAGACATTCGACATTGCTGTTCGAAAAAATATGTTCCTACTTCCAATCAGATTTGTTTCTTACTATAACCAAATATTGTATTGAACTCTTTGAAGATATTTTGTTTTGTTCAATTCATATTACTCTGTTTTCTTGATAAAATAAGAAATATAAGCACCAGACTTATATGGCGTTCTTTAAGTCATTATCTATGAAACTTAAAACATTAGGCGTGTCCACATGATCTGAACTGGTTATTTTCTGTAGCTGTTTTGTTTCTGAAACTTGATTAACCTAAATTTAACTACATTAATTGAAATCCAATCTTTCAAATTAAGTATCCTAGTATACATACTATATACACATGATTGTAATATGAACAGCAAGGGAAACATTGCATAATAAAAAAATCAACACATGAAGGTATATGTATTCTTGGCTTAATTTTTGAAACGTAAATTTATATCTTTTGGAGTTACGGCTCTAGATATATGTTTATTTGTAACGATTCCGAAAGTTTTGTAATATTTTATTTATCAAGATTAAAAAAGATAAGAATACGCATGAACATTTAATCGCCATGGTTAATATTAAAATGAAACTTTATTATTTGTCAACGTCGAAAGTGCTGTCCAGTATGTACCTTTATCAAGAACGCTCACATCAATGTATTAAGAAGACAATAATTAATGCATGCATACATAGAAATATAAAGATCCAAATCAATAAAGAGAATCAGTAAGCAACCAAGTCGATTTTTCGAATTGTATGCTGAACTGGAGTAAGTACTTAGACTGTATAAGTAGAACAATGAATACGTGTGTGATATTGGTTTTGATGAATGTGTAGTTTACGTATTGTTTTTAATGTTATTTAGGAGAAAAATCACGAAGACGCCTCGGTTGACCAAATTTGATAGAGTATTTTATCAATGTTATATAGCCATGTTTCATTTATCTTGAGTTTTGTTACAGACACATCATGTCTACATCGTACTATGCAGTAAGGGTTTAGTTCATTGTTGAAGGCAATAAGGTCACCTATAGTTGATTTGGTATCTGTTGGACATTTGTTTCAGTGGAAATCACACCAGATCTTTTTATCTTTATTTATAAAGACTATAATTGGCGGACGAATTTAGGTTTAAAAAAATTATCATGTTTTAATACCAATCAGGGATATTCTAAATAAAAAACCAACAAGTATGACAAACTTGTGATCTGTTTTAATTGCTTGGCTTAAACAATATTGTGTCATTTTATTCTTTCAAATTGAAATTACAGTACACTCACACGTAACTCAAGTATAGTTAACAGAGCGTCTAAAAAACTAAAATTACCTATACTATATGGCACATATGTACTTTGTTTTTTAACAAGGCCATTTAGTTCCACTTGCAGGGAAACTCACATCTCAGATTGTGTTCACAACAATCAAACAAAAAGCATCTGATTTAGCAGTTTCGTTATAGTTTATCATTAATAACATGTCAGCTTTGAAAACACTGATAGTCGTTCACTTTGATAAACAAATCATACTATTGAGAACGTACTGAAAACCGTCAATTGTCCAATATGCAACTTGCCACCAATAAGAGAACTCGCAAATTCAATAATATTATTCACATTCAACATCCAGAAGACTCGTTTTACACATGTTTAAAATATAATGCCACAATAAGATCAATCAATAAATGCTGCAGTAATTGACAAAAGAAGGACCAAATGTCCTGTGATATTTGCATATCTGTTTCTGTCACGTGAAACGATTCCAACGTAGTGAAAAGATCGTTTTGTTATTTGTATTCAAACGTGTTCTGTGTCATTCATAGTACATACAAAACGTTAACTCTTAGAAAAATGTATCGATGCTTGAAAATCACTTTTGCTAAAAACAATTTCATGTTTTTACTCCTTATGGTGCATTTTTTCTTTCAAAATACTGTGACAGAATTTATTCTATACGACTCTGTTAAAATAAAAATTTCTGTCAATGATTTAAACATTTGCATGACATACTAGTCTATGTTATTGTTATGCGTTTACTTTTCTACATTGGCTAGAGGTAAAGGGGGAGGGTTGAGATCTCATAAACATGTTTAACCCCGCCGCAATTTTGCGCCTGTCTCAAGTCAGGAGCCTCTGGCCTTTGTTAGTCTTGTATTTTTTTTAAATTTTAGTTTCTTGTGTACAATTTGGAGTTTAGTATGGCGTTCATTATCACAAAACTGGTATATATTTGTTTAGGGGCCAGCTGATGGACGCCTCCGGGTGCCGGAATTTCTCGCTACATTAAAGACCTGTTGGTGACCTTCTGCTGTTGTCTTTTCTATGGTCGGGTTGTTGTCTCTTTGACACATTCCCCCTTTCCATTCTCAATTTTGCATCATATTACATTTGCTTAACAATAAGTAAAGATGAAATGCTTTTCAAAACAAACCAAAACAAGAATGTGTACCTAGAACACGGTTGCCCAAACAGCAACATCATTTTCTATGTTCAGTGGACAGTAAAAATAGAGTGAAATCTTTAATTTGGCATTTTAATTACAAAGACCATATGGAAGTGAACATGTGTACTAAGTTTCAAGTTTGTAAAGACTTCAACTTCATCAAAAACGTTCTCGACCAAAAACTTTAAACTGAATTGGGACAGACGAACGAACGAACGAACGGTCGGACGAACGAACGGACAGATGAACGGACGAACGAAAGGACGGACGAACAGACGAACGAACGGAAGAACAGACCAGAAAATATAATGCCCATAAATAGGGTATACATATAAGGTTGTAAAACGATCTTCTGTTAAAAATTTAAATGTTGTTTTTTTTAAGTACGATAACGTATTCTTGACTGGTTAAGGTAAAACTTAAAATGATATAAATTATTCTTAAAGTACTTCCTGGTATCAGTATTAAACTTGATTGTGTTTGTCATAGTAGGTAGGTTGTTTTTCTTTAGATAATGATACATATTAACATGCTGAATTAAGCCAGGCACAACTAATTTACAAGTTTGTTTTACTAATGTCATTATATTTTAATTGCACTGTTGATATGTTATCTTTCTATTCTATATACTAATAATTTCAAAACACTGATTATATAAACGAAAAACCCGAACTTATACCTTTGACTTCATTTTAAGATACGTATGAAAAATATATATTTCAGGTAACTTTGAAAGCAACACTTATATATGTATAAATAAAAAAACACCCTCAATTGCCTTTTTAATTCATTCACAGAATAAGATATTCTCTAGATGAGACCCTTCCACGATATTGACAATAATAATTGTGCACATGTTGGTAACATGTACACCTACAAAATATTTAAAATGACAACTGATCATACTACAAGAACTTTGTGATTCACGCACAGTACCTGTTTTTTATGTATGTTTCAACATTGAAATTTGCAGCTGTTTTATAATGGTTCTAAACCTTTTATCATATTTAATTTAATCTCCGATATATAGACTAACTATGCCTCTATTAGTCTTTTAATATTTCATTTCAGCCAAAACCTTCAATTTGACTGGAGCTACTGAGTTAAATTCATAGATAAAATTCATAAATGCAACTGATATGTTACTCCTGGTTTTAATCAACACAATCGCTCTGTCTAGAGTAACAGCCCAATGTAAGTTAAAATATTGCAAAGAATTGATGCAGTTTAGTATTGCACCTCATTACACCTTATTACAATTTTACATGCATGTACTGCAATGTTAGTAAATGAACATTGCAGAACATTAACTTGGACTAAAGTTCGCATCAATGTCAGTCTGTCAAGCCATTTCAATTTTGATCATTCTTGAATAATGTTCCAATGAATATCCTTACATCATTTCTATTGTATAGCATATTTAACGTCCGCTAAATATGAATACATTAGTTGTGTTCATTTGTATGATTTAATCAAAATAGTGCATAAAAGGTGACATAATGATAAACAGCTCATATACATCAAACAAATAAACTATCAACTGTTATATTCCTAATACAAAGTACAGATACTACGTCATTCAAAAATGATGAATATACCTTGTTTTATAGTTAGGTAAACCTCTCACTTGTAGGACATAATATATTAAACTAAAGATTATATCACACATATCAAGTGATGAAGGCAAACAGTTATAAATGTACATGAAGGACGAGGCAACTGAATACATTTGACACGTACTCTGAAAATACCGGTGTCATATAAAAAAATATACTCTTTTACTTTCTGTCGCTGAGGAAATCCTGGTGAATGTGCAAAACCTGTAAACATATATTTTTATCAACTTTCGCTTTCAAGAAAAGAGAAAAAAATGTTTTCGTAGAAAACAACTATAAGCATTTTTCATAGCGTACCGAATACTATATCACTAGTTGCTAAAAGTGTTTCATATTTTTTAAATGAAACAATCAAAATTGAGTAAAGGCAAATTGCCTCCCTCCTAAGTAGGGCTATAACGGGGTAATATGTGCATAGTTTAATCGTCTAAATTGTATTACGTTGTCATTCAGGGGTCTTTTATAGCTAACTATGCGGTACATGCAGTATGCCTTTGTTCGTTGCTGAAGACTGGATGGTGACCAATAGTTTGTTAATTTTAGTGTCATTTGGTCTCTTGTGGAGAGTTGTCTCATTGGCAATCATACCACATCTTCTTTTTTTTTTATATAACTAGAATTTCAATCTTTGTGGTTTTTAGTTTTTACTGAACATCATATGAAAGTGGCCATTTCTAAAGTACAACTTCTATGTAGTATCGTTTGTAGTTTTGACATGTTTACATTTTAATGTTATATTTTAACATTGTCATAAAAGTGGGAGGTTTTGCATGCCACAAAACCAGATTCAACCCATCATTCTTTTTTAATAAAATGTCCTGTACCAAGTCAGGAAATGGACATTGTAATATGATAGTTTGTTCCTGTGTGTATTCCAATTTAATGTTGTGTTTCGGTTGTGTCGTAGTTCTTCTCTTATATTCCATGTGTTTTCCTCAGTTTAAGTTTGTAACCCGGAATTGTTTTGTTTTTTTCAATCGATTTATGAGTTTCGAACAGTGGTATACTACTGTTGCCGCAATTTAACCATTGTGTCTGTTTGTTTTGTTCACGCATAGCTGTCAATAAAATGAACACAAGTGAGAGGTTTAGCTAGCTATTTAGACAGGTTCAATCCATTATTTTCTGCATAAATAAATACCTGTACCAAGTCAGGTGTATGACAGTTGTTATCCATTTGTTTGATGTGTTTTAGCTTTTAATTTTCCCATTTAAGTATAGACTGACCTTTTTTAATTTACCCCAAGTTCAGTAATTTGGTGAATTTTTATGTAGCCTCATCATAATCCATATCATAAGGTCTATAACGATAAGTTTGGCCCAAGTTGGCCAAAAAAGACTTTTTTTAAATTTTTTATTGATCTTTTTGGTGTTCAAACTGCAGGGCATACATACATTTTTACAATACATAAGTGAATGACATGATATTTATGGCATTGTTATACTATTGATATATATTACGAATAAGACATAGTAGAAAATTTACAAGTAAATAATGTGAATACTCAGTATATGATACGTCTTAAGGATACTTTGGAATACATTAAATATATATGATCATATAAAACAAAAAAATAATTGAATAACTTCGTTCTGACGCTAGGAGATGTTTGAATAACTTCCGATTGTACTTTCGGAGTGCTACCACTCCATAAAAAACTACTTATGTCCCGTTGTATTTTAATTACATAGGATTATAGAACACGTGTAGATGAAATGACATACATAATATTCGATATTGCAGGTGATTTAAGAATTACGATTTTACAGATCAAGGAAAGGTTTCTGATACTCAACATTTTAATAATTGATTCCATTTGTTTTATGCATGTATCTAAATTAAAACAAACCATTTCTACAAAAGCGTTAAATGTTAAACTTAGGTTCTAAAACCATATGTCCATTTAATCGGAAGGGAACCTTCTTTGTCAATAACGATAAGTTTGGACCTAAGTTCGTCAAAAAATTAATTATGTCATTTAAAATACATTTTCTGGTTCTCAGACAATGCGCTCAGAAAAATTGACAAGGAAGGCAGATATTTCAATTGTGTATATATGTTTTTATTGACAAGATAACAGTCGTTTAATGCACAAATCAGGAATATGTATTGCTTTTCTAGTCTTTTAATTTCACCTTTCGATATATTGATGATGTACTGTCTCTTAATAGTAATAGATTCAGTGATCACTTACATTTAATATATTCAAGTGAACTTGAAATTAAAGATACTACCGACACAGATAAATATGCTTCATAATTAGACCTTTTTCTCGAAATGGCTACTGATTGTAAATTTATGACAAACGTGATGATTTTACTTTTCCTATAGTCAACTTTTCTTTTCTGTGTAGCAACATCCTAGCGGCACCAACATATGCAGTATATGTGTCTCAATTGATACGTTACTCTAGAACTAGCCCAAAGTACGTTGATTTTGTTGAACGAGGAATACTGCTTTCTCAAAAGTTGCAAAGACAGGGCTATGAATCAATCAAATTAATGCCATCACTCAAGAAATTTTACGGTCGCCATCATGAGCCGATTGCCATTATGACAAAAGTGTGTCAGAAATCATATCTGATATTTTTCCTCAGTCATATTAACCTTCCATCATTACCGAACTGAACAAAGAAATAACACGACGGGTGCCGTATACGGTGAAGGAAATGCTTACCTCTCCGGAGCACCTGATTTCACTCCTGGTTTTTAGTGGAATTCGTGTTGTTTCTTCATTATTATTTATAACTGTTGATGTGAATATCCTTTTGTTTTGTGAGTCTTTGTTTACTCCTTGGTTTTGACTGTTATTGTCTTCTAGAGTTATACAACTTATAACATTCTGATATAACTGTTTCACCGATGATGCTTTCTGAATTTCAGAGATAAAATATGTCTGCCCCGTAAATTTATGTGAAGATAACACAAATGATCTTGAAAAAAATAATAATCATTGTTGACATGTCGAGACCAAAAGTTTCAGATCCACAAATCGTTTAGTATAAGCCAATTAAAATCCAATCTAACAACAACAAAAAAAGGGATTCAGAAAGCGAATAAATAATGGTTTGTATGAATTAAATGAAGATTTAATTGCAAAGTCAGGTTTATTTATGACACTACAGGAGATAAGCATCATCAGCTTCTAAAGTTATATACATATACCTAACTAATCACTGAGTTATTTAAATTAAAATTTTACTGATTGCTTTGGAGCATTGTTTTGTTGGAAATGTATCGTTTTGTCCATTTAAGGTAACACAATACAAAGATTTTGTTCCTCCAATTCCCCAGTTAGTAAATGCTATAACTTTCTTTATAATGCGTGAAAATTTATAAAAATGGTATTTTTGGATAGCTAACAGATTACTCTTTCAAATTAATGCAATGTTAGTATTATACAACAATTAAGTAATCAATTATAATGTTAGCTGTTGCTACAAAAGTTCACAAGAAATTTCCACTTTCAATTGAAATTAGCTTCTTCGTGGATACCACGAAAGGGTTGATTCAATGTGTTGTTCCTAGAGCCATTATCTACAAAAGAGTGTCTCAGATTTCAGATAGAATGTAAAGATCAAATTTACACCTAATCACACATTATCTACTTTTAAGTGGTATGGATGTGTTCACTAATTACAGATTTATGAGAGAATTGAATAGCGATAATTTGAGACATAGTTTTGTAACTCCTGTTGTGTTGATTAAGATTTCGTTTAAATTTCCTGCATAGTTATAGAGATGAAAAAGATAAATTCATTCAAAGGAACTGACCAATATTTTCCCATTAATTGCATTATAATTGATTACATAATTATTGAAAAACAAAAATATTGCAATCATTCAAACTAAAGATCAATATTTTATCTATCTAAATATATATATATATATCTCTTTCATTCATTTTTATGCAGTCTTATGAAAGTTACAGCATTTTAAATCTTGGTGATTGGGATTTACACATATCTTTGTATTGTGTTTCCTTAATATTCTGAAACAAACAGAAAATGCAGTGAATCAAGGCGTTTTCCATCACATGTTCCTCTTTTTTAAACGATTATATCTATCAAATAGTTCAGATATAACATTTTTGTTTACTTAGACTTAATAATGTATTAAAATATATTGCTCGGTAGTCCCAATGTTTCTTTAAGTTCTTTAAGTAAATTGAAAATCGCAAAATTGACTGTTCAGTTATGATGAGTTTTGAGAAAGAACGCCTAAAATTCATACTTTTTCAGTTATCATCACAGATTATTTGACCGTCATATTTTCAACTATTGACATTGGTTGAATTGAGACCTACGGTATAATCGATTCTGACATGTTGACTGATTGTAGATTCACTTGGTAGTTGATGCATGTATCATTTGTATGACAAATGACGTATAAATCGTGTGCATGTAAACTCTGATTCCTTTTTTTGAGTTTTTTTAGATTAACTCAGAAGTTAATTGCTTTGAATTGTGTCTTCTTAATAGATTTAGAGATTTAAATATGGATTATCTACCGATGCCTAACTTTATCAAGTAGAATACTACCCGGGTTTCCGATTTTTTTTTATGTAACTAAGGATTTGGATTTTGTTTTCAATTATCTTATCGAGTTTAACATTGTTAACATTTGAAGCCAGAATCATACATATTACGTCGACTTGTTTAGTTGCCAAAGACATTAAGGGCAAAAACATCTTTTCGCGTATTTTACGTTTATAACTATAACATTTTACATAGAAATAATACTTGAAATGGACTGGTGTGTTTATTTCGCATTATGATAGAGAAATCCATTTTGTATTTCAAGCGTGGCCTACCTAAACGTTGGTTTGACTGTCGGAAATTGATACTAACTGGCCATTGTAATATCCTAGGCGTAACTTGAACAGAAATTGTATGTTATTGCGTCTGCGTAGCAAAATGAAGGGAAACAAAACCAAAAACGGGAACAATGTTTTGTATAAAAAGGTATAAAAATATCTCAAAATTGAATCATCTTTTCGTGATTCCTTTTCATTTAATTTGGTGTGTACTCTGCAGATAACCTCACACCATTTGGCAGAGCAACGCAGAGTTCTATTTTATTTGACGCAGGACCAGAAAATGCTGTAAATCCACCTATTTCAAATGTGTTTAATCTCAATCACTGTACCCATACTCTCCTAGGAAGAACATATGCTTGGTGGATGTTTGAATTTTCTTTCAAACTTGCATACATAACAGACGTCATAATATACTATAGAGAAAACTGTAAGTTACAACAAAAAATATAGAAATATGTATGTCAATTTAAGTCTGTCTTATGTCTATAACTATCTTTAGTATAGATGATTGTTTTTCGAACGTGTATAGAATCAATTCAATTTCTGACACCTTTGTGCTTTATAAAGAATATTACCATAAAAAATTGGATGTGAAATACCTGAACGTATTAGAAGTCTGCATGTTGAGTTATATTTACGAATGATGTCTTTATACCGATGATAAAATTTAGTAAATGTTTTGACTAGTTTGTGATATCGAAAACCCTGGTGTAATAATTTTTCAGTAATACATAAATTTCTCTCGTTAAAATCGAAAACATTGTTACATACACGAGTGAATCGTACAAGTTGAGATATATAAACACCGTAAGATGGTGACAAGGGAACGTCACCATCTTAAAACGGATAATTAACGATAGGAAATGAAAAATCATCCCTTTTATCATAAATTTTAGTATTCAGCTTTCCATTAGTGATATAGATATCAAGATCGAGAAAAGGGCAGTGGTCATTGTTAGTATTAGCTTTATTCAAAGTAAGTTCAACAGGATAAATTTCATTAATATACATACTGAAGTCGTCATTATTGAGAGCCAAAATATCATCCAAATATCTAAAAGTATTATTAAATTTGTTTATCAGATGTTGTTTCGATGGGTCTTTGCTTATTTTTGTCATAAATTGTAACTCATAACAATACAAAAACAGGTCCGCAATAAGTGGTGCACAGTTAGTCCCCATTGGAATTCCGATAATCTGACGATATACGGAATCTCTAAAGCTAACAAAAATGTTATCTAGTAAAAATTCAAGGGCATATATAGTTTCAAAGCATGTCCAATTAACATAGTTTTTTTGTTTATTGCTACTAAAACATGACCTAAAAGAGTTTGAACATATATATTCACATTCTGATTTTTTGAATGCCCATTTAATTAGGTGTGTGAATTTTTACTTAATGAGAATGTGAGGCAATGTGGTATACAGGGTAGAAAAATCAAAACTTGGAACAGATTCAAAATCACCAATATAAGCATGCAATTTATCAAGTACTTCCAACGAGTTCTTGACACTCCAAAAGTAATTTATTCCACTATTTTCGAAGGCCTTATTTGAACAATTTATTATCAGGTTTTTAATTGTACCAAGTGTGCTGGTAAGAAGAATAGACAATTTAGTAGTTGAACAATGGCTTGAAGACGAAATAAATCTATATTTGTAAGGGGTTTTGTGTAGCTTCGGAAGCCAATACATAGTTGGGACTTTCATTGTATTTGGCTCTGCTTGTAAAGCGGTGGCTAAAAGTTTATGTTTGTTACAGATTTCGTTTTCTGAAAATGGAGTCAGTTGGAATGTTGGTGAATTGGTGATTTCCTTTTTCAGAACCTCAATGTAAAATTTGCGTCAAACAATAATAATATTATTAGCAGCTTTATCTGCCGGGACAAAAACAAATTCCTTGGCTAGTTCTTTTAGTTTATGTTTGATACGAGAAATAGGTTTATTGTGGTTATTGTTTATAGTAACGTACTGCTTCTAGTATTGTATATGTGAAAAGGATCTAATTATAAATCTTTCATTTTGCTTACTGATTCATTAAATCATTAAATGTGGTCTAGGTCACGTGAACCTTGTCTGGTGGACATGAAAGCGTTGCAAGGAACCCATATACATAATATAATAATCTTATTCGTCATTAGAAGTTAATGTTAACATGTTATTATGCCTCAAACGAATGTAGGAAATAATGTATTCATGGATTGACTCATTTGCACCAAAATGACAATATACGGTTTACATTATCGGACAATACATGGTCTTCATCATTTTGACGTCGAACTCGGACTTCTTTTAAACTTAGCTTTCATGTGTGTATTGCTGTGTTTATCGCTGCATTTTGGCCTTTTTAGTCTTATATGATTTTAATTTTAGTTCATTGTTATATTTCGGAGATAAGTATGACGTCCATTATCAGTGAACTAGTACACATTTTGGTTTAGGGGTATGCCGAAGCACGCCTCCGTGTGCGGGATTTCCCCGCCGCATTAAAGATATGTTTCTGCTCTTAGGTCGGGTTGATGTCTCTTTAACAAATTCCCCATTTCCATTATCAATTCTATTCAATAGTAATCATGTTTCTATTATTTATGTTTAGCTTTCAATTGATTGTTTTCACTTACATCTAACAATTGTAAAAACAGTAATGACTGTGATATTTTAACATCGTATAGCACATCATTAATGAGAAACTGCAAGATTAACCTATCTGTATGCAATTTCCTGAAATCCCAATGTTTAAAATTGCATGTTTTTTTTCATTCTTCAAACATTGCAATAATAAATGCACGTCCTAATTTCTTCATTAAAGGTATCATATTACACAGAAAAGTTGTTTTGAAGTGCAACATCCAATTTCAATTTATTTTAGCTGAATTGGAAAACAATGATACATGTACTCATAAAAATTTTGCATTTTTTAAATTTTCCTCCAATATATGTTTATATGCATTATACTATCAATTTATCATGAATGCATAACAAATGAAAAATATAGATCTTGATATAATTCATGAATATGGTGTTAAATATTTATATATCATATTTATGTTTATATTCAATCTTCTGTAGAATAAATGAACAGTCATAAAAACACACAAAAAAATGATGCCGTTCTTGATATGTTGAGTATAGATAAGATATTTGCAGTTATCGTCCCTAAGAATATAGGGAAATCCCATGACACATGATCGACACGGTTGGTATGGTTGCAATCTATAATTAACATCAATGAACTCAATTTACGTTAAGTTTCACAAGCTCATCTGTTAATCTTTATAAAGGGTGTATATATATATAGTGTAGTTTAGAGACTAGATGTGCAATAGTGGCGATTTAATTGCACACACTTGTTGGTGGAAGGAAACAAAGGACAATGCTTATTTACATTTAAAGTAAGTCTACTTTCGTTTCTAAATAGATAATTTAGTACACAATTTAAACCTTATATGTAAACTTAAAAACTGTCCAGTTGAAAATAATAAGTATTCCACTGTGTTAACATCTTTAAAAAAAACAGTTTGTTTTTATTACAGTATTTAGTTATATTTAAAGAAAAGAAGAAATAGTTATATTTACTGAATTAACTGCAGACCTGTTTGTTTAGTTGATGTTTACTAAAGACACAATACAAATAATAATTATATTTGCAGAAAATGTAATCCTTTCAATTTATATTTGTTTAGACAATTTTTGAAAGTCACATTTTTGACGAAAGTAAAAACCCTTTCTTAAAATCTTACAGCTGACAGACAAGGTCACATGAACAAAAAAACTCAATTCAAAATAACTTTTTGGACCTGAATTTAATTGGCGCTCAATTAAAACAAACAAACATGTGGCTGCAAGTAAAACTAGAAAAGACCATAGCTATTTGAAAAAAAAGTTTACATTTAGTGATGTTTATATCCTGTTCGCTTCTGTTTCATTGGCTCACTGTTTTGAGGTTTAGACTAGTCTTTCTGCATTGTAACATTTCCCCTTTTTTCAAATAGGCATGTACCCTGAAGAAGCAATGATATAGTTTTCTATTACCAACAAACAAATTCTGTTTTAAAAACATGGCACCTCTTTCTGAAGAAGAGGAGAACTATTTTCGATTAGCGTTGTTACTGAAAGGAGTGGCACCTAGAGCAGTTCGTACTTTGTTTGACAGAGAATTGTCACCTACTCATCTGCCTTCAACACTGAATAAAAACTACAACCATCTTTATGACTTGAAATCTAAGAGAATTGTGAACCAGGTTCAATGGAATCTTTTGTTTCCGAGAAATGGTATGTATTTACGTAATTACAGAAAATGCGTAAAATAAGATTTTAAAAAGGGACATTCAAACTCATAGATCGAAAACAAACTGACAACACCATGGCTAAAAGAAAGAAAAAAGCAGAAATATAATAGTACACAAGACACAACAAAATAAACAATAGCTAAGACTAAGCAATACGAACCCCACCAAACACTTTGGTGATCAATCTCATGTTATCCGGAAGGGTAAGTAGGTTAGCTCCACATGTGGCATTCAATATTTGGTCTTTTTTTATTGTTTTATACATACATGTAATAGATGTTTACGTTGGTTCATTTCTGTTTCCATTCCCTAGATGTATAACATGCATAAGGGAGCAACAATGATTTTATGCAAGTTATTTTTCACAATTGCCTTTTTGAGTCGTATATTACTAAATAGATATTAGTATATATAAAAAAATGTATTTACAAACTGAAAGGTGCTGATTCATTTCGATTTTACTAGCATAACAAATTTTATATATGATTATTTACCCAATGAAGTATGAAATATAATCCTCCAGAAAACGATTTGCCTTCAAGATGCATTAACATTTTACATTTCACTTTAGCTTCCTGAGACAATGATTTTTTAAAAACGTTTTCGTCAAACCTTTGAAAGAAGAAGATATAAGTAGAAGACTAATGCAATGTAAATGATAGTTGAAGTTCTTGAAAATTTTGCAAAATTTTAACTCAAAACAAGTCGGTATGTTCTTTACATTATTGGAATCATTTTTTTTACTAATACAATCAATGTAAATATAACGTATGCTAAATATTGAAAACTGATGAGTGAAATATTACAGCATATTACATTTCAACACTGATTCAGAACTAGAAGTGAAACAATTTCAATATTACAGGGGTTCCTGATTCCAAAACCTTCGACGTAACATTGATGTTCTGTTTGATCAGAAACTTGACATCTGTAATTCCTCCCATCAAGGGATTTGATAGTCTGCCACTATCACAGGAGACAACTCCAGGACCTGATCTAGCAAGGATAAAATATTACAGGAACAAAATAGCTCACCATGATCGTAATACGATAGACACTGCTTATTTCAATTCAGCATGGAGAGATATATCAGATGTAAGTGTGGGATTTATATTTATTTCATTGACTTTTCAAAAACAAACGAAAATAAGTCTAGAGTAAAGTAAGCGATTTTATTTGTTCATTTTCACTGACCTATTTTGATGAAATATTTACCATGTTTATTATGCAATCTTTTTATTTGTTATTTTACTATCCAGCATATATACCATCTGTGTTCAAAACATATTCAATTGGCTGTGATAGCTTGATTACCAACGAGAAAAAGAATAACATTATAGATAACTCAATGGTATAAACAATTAAAGGATTTTATATTGGCTTTGACAATGAAAAATGCTTCTACGTTAATGAAAGCTATGAAGACCCATGAATGGCATATAAGGAAACAATTTAAAAGAGAACCCGCCCAGTTTCATTCAAACTACAAAAATGAATAACAAAAACCTAATGTGTAAGACAGCTTTCTCCAACAAGGAATGAATTGCAAGATCCTGATTGTTATAAAATAATTAAATAAATAGCGAAAATACTTTTTAAGTTCAGTGAACTAATCTACCGATTGTCTTCCACACCTCTTGTAGGCTGTGGTAAAGTAATTATCTATGACAGCATGCTGTCTTTCCGTCCACTCGAAAAACAATATTGATCAGAGACCATTAAACAGATAACTTGAATGCCTGGCATGCATATTTATCATCAAATGTTCTTGAACATTCTTATTTAAATTGACAATGTTTTATAAAAGTTATCAGACTTTGACCAATTTAAGACAATAAAATGAAACGCAATGTTTCCTTGTACAATGATGTACATATATCTCTTTTAAACCTTTTTTCAGAATGCTCTAATACTTTGTAGTATTGTTTCCCATTATGTGTAGCTGACATTATTATAGCATCGTGCTTTATTGGTCATAATTTGAAATTAACTGTTTTACAAAACTGTTCGAATTTATTTTTTGAAATACGTTAGCTTTCTACCTCAGTTATAGATTACCTTACCTGAACATGTTTGTGGTAAAACTTTTAAAGATTTTTGGTTCTCAATTCCTTTCAACTGCGTACTCTATTTGGCCTTTTTAACCCTTTTTTAATGGAGCGTCCCTGTTCAGTCTTTTGTAGACGAAACTTTCGTCTGGCGCAAACACAAAATTTCAATCATAATACTATAAGACAGAAAGCTCTTATGCTTGCATTTTTTTTTTTTTTTTGTCACCATGTATCACTGAGCATATTTTACTGTCATTTTGTTCGAATATGAAGGTAATGCAGTTTGACATTTTTATTACAATTGTAGAACACACTCAAAAGCTCGAAATATACTTTTAAGTCAATCTATGTTGTAGTTGTACAATGTTATACTGTTAACCAAATTGATATTGTTTATTGAACATAGAAAATCTAGTTCATAATTGTTTAAAGAAATTAACATATCATACACTTAACAATGTATTTCTAGGCCATAGGTCGATTGGGAGGTCAAACAATGTATCATGAGTGTCAAGAGTTAAAGGTGAAAATTTTAGATCAGTCGGAGTCAGTTGAAAGCAAACAGTTATTAGAAGAGATGAAAGACCTGAGACTACGAATGACCAATTTGGAACAGGAACATTTAAGAGTGACAGTTAATGTTGGAGAGTTACAGGAATCCTACACTTTCAAAACTGAGTACCCTAAATCCATAGGGGCTGGATACACAAAAGTCAAACACGTTATGGAAGAGTTTATACCATGGAACATCAGAAGTAAAGTTTTCTAATTTCTTTATAAAGTGTAAAATAGAAAGAGAGAGGTGTGTACAAAAAGCAGGCAAAATTAATAAGTTGGTGTCTAGACTAAAATACTCACGAAACGATGAGACATAATATCGAGTCCATGTCTTCTAAATTATTTATTTTAGACTTTTTATAATTTAGATAAATGTGTAAATGTGTTATCTATCAAATTTTAGAATTGATTCCAATCGATGAAAATAAATTTGACAGCTAGTGCCTCTTTAATTGGTATCTGTTTGCCAATAAACAAAACAAATATCAGATCGACTTAACCATTTAACCATTCCTTGCTAAAATAAAGGTAACACTATTTTTAATACTTATGGCTTCTTAATTGTCACTGATTTATATTCATTACAACATTTGTTTCCAAATGCCAAGGCCAACTGAAGTGAACGACATACATTATTTTAATAGATCTTATAACATGTAGATACCAGAGCTTTTACAATCACGATGTCTCATTAAGAGCATTTTTGTCTCTAATTTTCAATACTTGATTCATTAAATGGAAAATACCACATCTTCTGTTTTATATAACACTTTTTCATTAAATGATGGAAAGATAAGAGCAGTACGCATATGACCACTACAACATGCATATTTGCTACAATTATATGCTAGGTTTAATACAAGGTTCACATTTTTTGTAATTTTTAAAACTTTTTAAAAAATGACAAATTATTTCTCATTATTAAGTCACCTTAAATTGTAAAAATATAAGAAAATTCAATTTGTCACTTAGTTTACCTGCTGTTATTTTGTTTGCATAAAGTGGTGTCTTCCCGATTGTCCCACTTTTTGAAATTACAGGTAAATAAGTAATAAAATTTTGTGGGACAATCGGGAATATGTTTGTGGGACAATTGGGAAGTTTAAATGTGGGACAATTGGGAATTGTTTTGATAGCAATTAATTTGTGTTTATAGTGTGTAGCAGTTAATTACAGCTTACTAATCAATGTAAGTTGTAAAACATGAAGACAAAATCTCATGAAAAATAATAATATTTACATATTTTATTTTGCACATAGTAGGTACGGTACAATTGAAGTATCATCAACCATGGAATATAATATGAAGTCATAACATATTTTAGACTTAGATGCATGATTTTTTAAATAGTTTATATTGACTTTGAACTAGCTGTCAGTAACTGCAAGTACTCTCAGATCTGTACTTAGTGTTTTTGTTGTGGGGATGCATAAGTAGCCGTCCACGAGTACTCTGTGTTTTTGTTAGGTGTATTTCTGCACGTACCCATCTGATGAGATAAGCTTTTTTCAACTAGTTTTTGTAGTTTATTCTTATGTCGTACTGCCGGGTACAACAATGTCCCAGGTTATTGAGAGGGATGGCACCTTCAAATAAGTTTAACCCGCCACATTCTGCTTGTGTCTGTCCCAAGTCAGGAGCCTGTAATTTAGTGGTTGACGTTTGTTGCTGTGTAACATATTTTTTTTTTCATTCATTATTTTCTACTTCACTTTATTGAGTTGATACTGGGGATATTTGAAAAAAAAACCTTAAATAGTGATTAGCCGTCTTCAATAGTGCAGAGAATGTCGTATTAATGTTCTCTGATTTCCCTAGTTAAATTGCAAAGACTAGTGGAAACATCTCTCTATCAACAAGTTTGTGTAGAGTGTAGAATGTAAATGAGTTTATATGTAAATGAGTTTATACTTCTTAATTTTTTTTTTTAAATTGCATACATTATTTCTAAATTTATTTAAAAATCCTTTAGAAAAAATGTTATTAAAATTACGGTATTGACATTTGTTTAATAAATAACGTACCATTGTTGATTTATTTCATAAATTTAATGATTTAAAAAACTTTTTTTCATTCTTTTATAAAATTAATATATTTGATGTGCAATAATTAATTCTTGTTTATTTAGCAAACAAACAACAGTTTCCTTGTTTATCTAAGAACATTTTACTTTATAAAATAATGTGGGACAATCAGAACTTTTCATGTGGGACAATCAGAACTCTAAAATTTTAAAAAGTGGGACAATCGGGAATAAACCCATAAAGTGTACAAGTCAGGTATAATCACCTGTCATGATTAATAGTTACAGGTAATCTACTTATTCAATTGTGCGACACTGATTCTCAAAATTATATGCACAAATTAAGTAGAATCAGTCATTTGGCATTTCGATTTGAGGAAATGTGTCTTTTACCTTCAAATATATAAACTTAAACTCTCATTTGATCTCACAGATACAGTTAAGTCGGCTCCATATCTTGACTAACATCTAGACATTGACAATGAGGGTCGGCTGAAAACAAAACTTTACGACACAAGAGATGATTTCAGCTTTCCAATTGTGAACTTTCTATTTCTAAGAAGCAACATTCCAGCAGCACCTGCATACGGGGTATATATCTCCCAATTGATACGATATACCCTTGCTTGCATTTCCTATCATGATTTTCTTGATAGAGGGTTGCTGCTCACAAGAAATCTATTAAACCAAGAGTTCCAAATGGTGAAGTTGAAATCATCCCTTCGTTAATTTTACGGACGTCATCACGAGTTGGTTGACCGTTATGGTGTAACCGTTTCACAAATGATATCGGATATGTTCCTTACGTCGTAACTACAACCCCCTTCCCTCTCATTAATGTCACCTCCCGAATTAGACTTTTTACAGGATTTGTTAGAACATAAGCAACACGACAGATGCTACATGTGGAGCAGGATCTGCTTACCCTTCCGGAGCACCTGAGATCACCCCTAATGTCTGGTGGGGTTTGTGTTTTATATTCTTAATTAGTTTTCGATGTTGTGTCATGTGTTCTTTTGTTTGTCTGTGTGTCTTTTTTTATATTTAGCCAGGCGTTGTCAGTTTAATTTTGAGTTACGAGTTTGACTGTCCCTCTGGTATCTTTCGTCCCTCTTTTGTATGACAGTCGCATATAATTCAATAATATTGCCAGACGTTTTTTATGAGTTGTACACACAATTATAATACTAAACTGATATATTAGTTATATTTACCTTTAACTTGTGTGAACCTATTGATAGTAGGAACACATCAACGCGGGATAATTTTGCTTACTAAAAAACAAAACGTTTAAGGTTTTGGCCCGTACTCAATACTGAAATACTTAGGCCGTGTTCACACCAAACGCTATGTACAGTAAACATGTTTACAATTAGTTTAATGTAATGGACACTGGTTTCACATTGAAATTGTTCACATCTATACACCTGGTTTAGTTACCTGTGCATATGTTTTGTTCACACTTATAAACTATATGTCATTTAAATGTTCATTACATACAATCGAATTAAAATTTCTTGGACAACTTTTCTAGCAGTGATGAAAGCCATTTTGATGATGTGCACATATTTTAAAGATACTAAAGATGTTTCGATTACCAGAGGCGGATGAAGGCATTTTTAAAATGCATGGCGTTCCAAACATTGATCGTCCAAAAAAGGGGGTTTCACCCCCAGAACCCGCCCCCCATCTGAATCCGCAACAATTACACAATAAATAACGTAGGCTGCAGCAGTGTGGTCACAAACGAAGAAAAAGGTTTGTGATGTTTAGGGTGTTTAAGTAATGCATTTATGAGTGAATCGATGATTGAGTTAAGACCAGTGGCAAATATTTATGTGTACGTCCAGTCAATTCGAGAAGACATTTTCTAATGAAATTTGTGTTTGGCAATGATGATGCTTTGAGTCTGCATCAGAAGTTAAGGGAATGACCATTCAACTTAAAAAAAAAGGGGGGGGGGGGTTCCATAAACAAATATTCTGTTCAATGAGGGGAAAAAATCTGAATGAAGATTTCCCCTTACCTTATAGTGGTAAATTTTGAACAAAAGTATTTGATTGATAGCTTTGAAAAAATATATAAAATTGTTCGTGTTATGCGCGAATTAAAAAATTCTGTGTCGAACATAAAAACCATGACCCCCTTCCCAGATGTGGTTAAATGGTTGCTCCCTTATAAGGCTACAGGTTTCTGGGATGATTAAGCATTCACCCACAAATTTATCCCAGCCACATTATTTAGGTTCATGTCCCAAGGCTGAAGCCTGTAGTTCAATGCTTGTCGGTCGTTCATTTCTGTCATCTTATTTTGTAAATTGTTTGTTATAATTTATGCAGTAAATTTTCAAACTTTAATTGTTTTATTGTTTTCATAACGGGTTCTTTCAGAGCCGACTATAATATATTGGTTCATCTCATTGTTGAAATACTTACGGTTGTCAAACAATACTCACATCCCTATATTTGAACATTGGTGGATAGTCTTCTTATTTCTTTTTTATCATTTTTCATCTCTATAAACCTTCTTAATATTGAAAGTACCAACCCTCCCCTTACCATATACAGTAGTGTAACGCCACAACACATGAACAAACTACGCAAAACAATTAAGAGAAAAACAAATATTAGAAACTGCCAAATATTACAATATTTTAACCGGCTCCTTCCTCGGGATTGGCATATATAGAATATGGCGGGAATAATTTCTTGTGCGGGTGTGAATTCTCTTACCTAGATCACGTGGAATTGTATTAATGCATCCAAAAAACAAAAAGTACATATATTAAAAGTACTTGTAGTTACTGACAACTACTACAAAGCCAATAACAACGAAAGAAAAAATGTCTGAAACTAAGACAAAAAAAAAAGCGATCAGTACACATATAACATTAATGTAAAGACAATACTAACATTCAGTAAACAACTTGACCTTTTGCAACTCCATTTTTAGTGCAAACAGTACCTTTTTTATATATACATTTTTTTAAATAAGTAACAGTTTTAGAACATAAGAATAAATCTAAAATCCTCATTGCTTTCAAGATTTACTTACATCTTACATTGACGCCTATTGGTCAAGATTGGTCTTTTGGTTCTATCAACATATCATTTTCTTACAAAATCTTGAAGGTAGACAGACATGAAACGATAAAAAATGTAATATTATTTCATGCTTGGAAATATTACTTATGTTTCCGATCGATTTCATTAATATTTAGATATATATATACTGAGTGCCAATGAAAACAAATTTTGTTTTTCCAAAAAATCTTATAATTTTTATTTTATTTATATTAGAACTTTGTATAGTTGGTTGAAAATGACTTTTAAGACAATTTTCGACAACTTTACGGTTGAGTGATTTTTGGAACAAATGCGAAGTAAGGGTTATTTTGAACGAACAAAAACCGAGTTCACCGCTTTTCAACATACGCACCATTTTCACGATTTTGTCATTTAAAGCTTGGCTAATGTCATGAATTTTCCCGCCCTTATTGTTAGGAAACTGCAATAAACATCTGAGTAAATGCCAGGACTTTCCGACAACCAGCGACATGCAGTTTTGGGCATGATCCAATGAAGCCTTTCACAGTATACAATTACGAGAAGACTGAAGTTGTAGCCTCTACAATAACCCAAATCATCCACAAATTCAACCAAAATGGATCATTTAATGATAAGCCACATCCCGGGGTACAAAAAGCAAGAAACGCTCAGCAAGACCGATAAATTTGGTCTTTCACATATCCGATATCGACTATGATGGCTGTCCAAATGTCAAAGAGTTCAATGGTGGTCACGGTAGAACCTTTGGAGCAATTCAGTTAAAAGCACCATTTGCGCAGAAATTGTTTAAGAGCACCACAGTCTTTCCTTATTGACATTTAAACGGCCGTCTGGCGTAAATATCGAATTCTGTAGACCAAAAATCATTCATTATGTACAAAAAACGTCAATTGTGGTTACATAGACATTTGGCACCCGCCTTGGCTAAAAGTCATGATTTTCGCCGGATTTTGGTCCGATCGACCAAATTTGCATCATATTTAACATGTTTTAGACGATGAAAACCACCTCCAATATCACAAAGTCAGCTTGAGTTTGCTTTGCGGGACAAGAGGAATAACATTTCTCGGGATCACATTAAACGTCCGGGATGATCAATTCCACGGCGCTGTCGAGATTGCGCTGCACCACGGGGTTGTAATATTTTTTGTTAGGACTGTTAGTTGATGATTCGACATCGGATGTTTCGTTTACCTATTGCGCCCGAAAGATTACAATACAACATTTTTGTTTGATATCGATCTATTGTTAAAATAGTTAATTTTCAAGAACAATTTATTTTGAGAGATTATCATTTCTTATATAAATTTTATTTTTGAAAAACCAAGTGTTGCGTTTTCATTGGCACTCAGTATATAAAGAGAGAGGTTATATTATTGTAATTGGAACATTTTTCATGTAACTTTTTATTGATATACCCCCTTGTTATTAATCAGTTCTTAATTTAATGTAACAAATGAATACTGTTATGACAATTCGTTTTTAATTTCAATACTGATAGGTAGCTTTTCAGATAATTAAATTTGTGTGTTTGTTTGTGCGTCTGGAAGTAAGTAGGTAAATTACAACTTCTGAATATTATAAACATGACTATACAGATCTTTACTGACTTTATGCACTGAAAGACTAACAATTGACGTGATCATATATTTTCTAACCTTTTTAGAGCTGTTCCAATCAAAAGGAATATTGTACATCTAAATTCACCTACGTATATATATTTTGAAGTTATACTTGTATAACAACATAGCAGTGGGATTTTTAGTGAACGAAAACAAAAGAAAATTCTTTCTTCTTATGATGTCGAGAAAGTCAATAATAAAACACTACCGTTGACGATACTGATCAAAAGTTATGTCTGAATAATAATTGTAACATTTAAAGAAACTCTTAGTCAAACTTTGTTATAAGAAATATATTTGATGTGTTATGTTCAGTATTTATTGAGATAATTGCTTGAGTAGCTAGAAGTTTTAAAACTGTCAATCGTCGCTGCATATTGATACAAAAAAAAAAAATGAAAAAAATCATGCACATACAAAATCAAAGATCTTTGGGTCACCAATTTTCTGAGTTTTTCTAAAGTAGTTATCTAGTTACAATTTTGTTCGTCACCCAAGTTATCGAGCACACCGGTCTGATCTTGTCACATATACATTCAATAGGTAACGTTTGTCTTTTATTGTAAAAAAACATTTAAATGTCTATCTGTGCAGGTTAAAAAATTAAAATGAATTATTCCTGTACATTAAGTATCTTTCTACTCTTTTCTTTACAATTTGAAGGAAAAGAAAAGGATGTCTCGAGTTTTGAACACGCATTAGCAGTCTTCTCGTTCTATTCAGATTCAATGTTTACATCAAGATAAAATAAATGTCTGTTTAATTTTGCTTTGTAACGTAATTTTAAAAGTGCAAATATTTGCTGCATATTAATCGGCCCCTTTGAAATGTTTCCCTTATCTGGCTGCATATATACACGAACAATTAGCATGTCCAAGACAGAAAAAAAATTGAAGTTAGTACTCCGGTAATTTTTTCGCATAGAAAGTTTTAAACCAATTTTACTCCAAGCATTTAAAGCCTGCTGTATTTGTCGTTTGCTGCTCAAGGAGAAAAATGATAACATTGAGTGGAAATTTTGATTTTCAATTGAATTTTTACCATTTACCAGAACGCTTTTCCGCGAAGCAATAATTGATAGCGTCCTTGCTAAAATTGGACAAACATTGATAAGATCTAGTATTCAATGTTAACAGGGGAGGTAATAGTTTCACTACATTTTTCACTGATAGTGTGGTGACTTCGAATGCAGAATTTCAAATTATGTAAATGTTTCTTTTTTTTTAATTCCATAGTGAAAAAAGGGTATGCCCATATAAGTCATTGATCGACAAGTACCACTGACTGCACAGGTTTTCTCTGAAATTCCCTAAACTAAAAAATATGTGGTTAAATCATATTATCACATCCTTGTAACAAAAGAGTGTCGAAATATATTAGAGGGACACTCAAACTCACATAGATCTAAAACAAACTGACAACGCCATGATAACCTATAAAAAATATATGATGTGCACAATTAAGATATTTGGGATATATATAATTGGACAACAACTCATTAAAACAGATTATTGTAAACTACATGTAATGTCATCCTGAACATGCATATAACACTTGCCACTGGAATTAAAGGAAACAACTAACTATAAAATATTGACACAAAAATGTATGTTACTGATATCAAATGATACTATGATTTACTCGAATTGATTCTTGCATTATTCTATTCCTTAAAATATAGGGAAAAAAATGATTTAAAAGTGAAGGTAATTATTTTTACATCTTATCTGCACCAAATGAGTATTCAGCAATGTATTTGAAGTTGTGCTCGAGGTCAAAATATTCGAAAAATAAAAATTTATTGATATAAAAGACATGAAGGATATTAAAAAACAAACAGGACAAACAGTTTAGCAGTAAACAATGGACCGACTATTTACAGCGAACTGCTTACACTTTTCAAATACATAGTACTTCATGAATTCTAAAGAAGAATTAAAACGCGTCACTGACATAAAAGAACAACGTACATGTATGTTGACGAAAAAATATTTTATTCATAATATATCCTATTATAAAAGTATTCACATACAATTGTATATATATTTTGTAGTAATTAAATACGATACTGGTGCCTTTCCTAGACTAAATCTACTGCAAACGAGATTACAAGACTTCAAGAAGTTGTCGGAGTGTTCATCATCTGAATCCTTACAGTCACCCTGTATACGTTTCGTTTGTAATGAAATGATTGCAAGTAACCTGAAAGACAACAACTACCAGTTTTCAGTAAATGGTAGCATTGGGGAATGTATTGAAAGCTTAGAAGATAATACTGATTGTCTTGTCGTCACTGTTTGTTTTATTGAAATTATTCAAACAGATGAACCTGGAAAAATTATGCTAAAGGTAAAGATTAACAACATTTTAAAACCTTAATGGACAATTGTAGCCAAGTTTGTTCACTGGTTCCGATTGGTTTGGCAGGCTTTACGGAATTTGCCCGTAAAATTTTTATAATCAATCGGGTCCAGGACCAATCCAGTCTATCTTATTATAATCCTTCGTAAGTAATTCTATTTTCTAGGTGCATAGATTTAGAGTAATTTAGAGCTGGTAAACTCAGTGTATGATAAATATGTTTGGTTAGGGAATACTTTCTCCTGGTTATAGAATACATTCTTCTGAATTTATTTTCAAGAATGCAGAATTGCATGTCTGTAGTATAATTATTGTGGTGTATTTTAGGATAGCAATCCAGATCAGGTCTGGGTTTCTGATACTTAAAAATGTGTTTCGTTTATTGTCATTTTGACCTAGGCCTATCCTCATCAGGTATCCCTAGTCTATATGTTTCCTTTCTTGTAATATTTAGAATAGTTCAAATTAGAATTATCTAATGAAATTACATGGGAGTACAATATTTGTTTAGATACGTATACTGTAAACCAACTTATTTTCGCGGATACTTTATTTCGCGTTGTATCCTTTCTAGTCCACTTCGCGGCAATTTATTTTCGCGAGTTTCTAATTTACTTCATGAAATAAAATAAGGAAAGATACAAGTCTTAAGTATTTATTTTCACGTTTTTTATCTTTATGCAAAAAATCGCGAAAATAAGCTGGTTTACAGTACATGGTATGCATGGTGTATGGCACGCTGATTTAAGTACAATACTGGCGCCTTTTCTAGACTAAATCTACTTCATACAAAATTACAAGATTTCACAAAGGTGTCAGGGTGTTTTTCATCTGAAACTTTCCAATCACGAAAAGTTTCCAATATCTCAATAAGTATAACAAATATCTAAAATCATCATTTTTTTTTATATATTTGGTGTTTGATTCCAACTGTAAAAACTGTTTTACTTATATAAAAAATGTATAAAAGATCGGGTATATATTTCCTTTCTTCATAAGCAAATGTCTGTTCTAAATCAGGAATATGATAGTTTATATCCATTCGTTTGATGTGCTTGAGCTTTTGATTTTGCCATTTGATTAGGAACTTCCCCTTTTACACGTCTTGTAATTTTTGGGGCCCTTAATAGCTTGCTGTTCAGTGTAAGCCAAGGCTCTGTGTTGAAGACCGTACTTTGACCTGTAATGGTTTACTTTTATAAATTGTCACTTGGTTGGGGAGTTGTATCATTGGCACTCGTACCACATTTTCTTATATCTAAATACTATAATTATATTGTTTTGTGCAGACATTCATGATTGTACCAAAGGGGCAATGCAACTTATACCAAGGGAAATCAAACAACAAATAATGAAAATACTTACAATAGTATACGAAACGCCCAGGAGAAAAACTAATTGCTAAAAATTTGACATATACTAAATTCATCAAAAATTGTATGTATCGGACCTTTGATGATATGAAAAGTCAACACATGCAATTTTTAAATTCAAAATTATGATGAATTCCGTCAATCTTTCCGCGTGATAATTTCAATCTCACAATTATAAATTTTTGCAATAGCTATTTTTTTTCTAGCAGTAACTAACTGAAACAACGCGTCAATTACAGCTGTTAGATACATTTGTCAGATGCAGGCGCATTTTGGAATTTTTTTTTATTTCTCAGCTGGCGACACCTGATATCTCCAAAGATAAGAAGTTTGTGTAGTTATATCTATATCAATGTCACTGAGATACTAATTCTAATCAATACATTCGCTAATTTTGGAAGTTAGTTTTTATCACGTAAAATTATAGCAACACATCTATATTTAGAATCAAACACCGAGCTCTATATATTTTTAATTTCTTTATGTTTCAGTTTTATTTGATAAATAGATTTTCAACATGATCTTCAACTTCGTTTTTCATTTGAGTTTAAGCTATTTTCGTCAGATCTCTTATATAGAGACTGTGTCACATTGATTTTATTCACTGAGGTCTTGTTACACTGTTGTATGCACTATATATAGTTTGAACACAAAAGACATGGAAGATATGGTAGACGAAACACGTTTCTTGCGAACCGAATTATTATTTTGATGAATATAAAAAAGTAGATGTTGTATGATTGCCAATGAAGTAACTATCCACAAAAGACCAAGTCACACAGAAGTTAGCAACTATAGGTCAAAAAGTTTGTTGTTCAATTGTTTTATTATTCATGACTGGACATATAATTGAGCTGAATTCGAGAACAACTCATAAAAGAAAATACGATCCTGCCAGGAACAAAGTAGTAATTTAAGCACAAGAAACCAAGAAAATAAAATTTGCACATAATGTTTCGAATTGCATTCAGGGTAAAATAAAAATGAAAAACATAAAAAAAATGTATCTGATGACGTCACAATTACTTCATGATACATGCACTGTTTTCACAAAAACGATGGAAATTATAGAATTTATGCAGTTTTCCATCTTTAATTTAAAATTTTTGTAAAGCCCCCGTCACACTATATCACGATCGCACCACGCTAACTGCGATCTAAAATAAATTCAGATAGTGGTGAGCTCGCAGTATAAGCGCCATGAAAATGTAAATTTTCGCTTCAATCACGTTGCTACTACGTCCCCATTACGCTTTTACAACGATCCCGCTACGATTATACCGCGTTCTCACCACAAATAATCTGTGACCTAACTACGAATAAAACGATTGTAATACGCTCATCACGTCCTCACGTCCTCACAACAACCGTACCATGATTTATCCGGTTGAAACACGACGATGGTGGTACAGCAACCGTTGCAATTTTACTACGATCTTATTGCGCTCTCACTCCGCTTCTACTACGATTTGATTTCTCCACGACCGCACCACGATTGCTTTAAACATGTTCAAAGTTGGTCAAGCTCATCACGACCAAGAAGACCTGACCTCTACCGTACTACGACCTTACTGCGATCTGCACGATCGAAATACGATCGTCAACATTTCCATTTTGTTCACAGATCGTAGTGCTATCGTGTCCTACTGGGACTGGGGTATAATAGTGTGCTATAATATATTGCAGTAGAAGCGTGGTATGGTGGAGTAACAATCGGGAAAATCGTGGTATGGTCGTAGTGAGAACGTGATGGTCGTAGTAAGATCGTGATAATCGTAATGAGGTCGCAGAATAAGCGGGGGAACGTGATATAATCGTAGTGGGATCGTAGTAGAAGCGTAATGTGGACGTAGTAGCATCTTTTACGACGTAAAACTGTGGCATATCGAGAAAAGAATAATGTTTCGGCACTTCACATTTTTAGCTCACCTGGCCCGAAGGGCAAAGTGAGCTTTTCTCATCACTTTGCGTCCGGCGTCCGTCGTCGTCCGTCGTCGTTAACTTTTACAAAAATCTTCTCCTCTGAAACTACTGGGCCAAATTTAACCAAACTTGGCCATAATCATCATTGGGGTATATAGTTTAAAAAAATGTGTTCGGTTACCCGGCCAACCAACCAAGATGGCCGCCATGGCTAACTAGAGGCTCTAAAGAGCCTGTGTCGCTCACCTTGGTCTATGTGCATATTAAACAAACGACACAAATGGATTCATGACAAAATTGTATTTTGGTGATGGCGATGTGTTTGAAGTTCTTACTTTACTGAACGATTTTGCTTCTTACAATTATATCTATAATGAACTTTGCCCATTAGTAACAGAGAACTATATTTGGTAAAAATTTACATATATTTACCAAATTAATGAAAATTGTTAAAAATTGACTATAAAGGGCAATAACTCCTTAAGGGGTCAATTGACCATTTAGGTCATGTTGACTTATTTGTAGATCTTACTTTGCTGAACATTATTGCTGTTTACAGTTTATCGCTATCTATAATAGTATTCAAGATAACCAAAAACGGCAAAATTTCTTTAAAAATTACCAATTGGAGGGCAGCAACCCAACAACCAGTTGTCCAATTCATCTGAAAAATTCAGGGCAGATATATATTGACTTGATTAACAATTTAACTTCTTGTCAGATTTGCTCTAGATGCTTTGAATTCATAGTTATAAGCCAAAAACTGCATTTTACCCCTATGTTCTATTTTTAGCCGTGGCGGCCATCTTGGTTGAATGGCCAGGTCATCGGACACATTTTTCAAACTAGATACCCCAAAGATGATTGTGGCCTAGTAGTTTCAGTGGAGATTTTGTAAAAGATTACTTAGATTTATGAAAAATGGTTAAAGATTGACTATAAAGGGCAATAACTCCTAAAGAGGTCAACTGACCATTTTGGTCATGTTGACTTATTTGTAGATCTTATGTTGCTGAACATTATTGCTGTTTACAATTTATCTCTATCTATAATAATATTCAAGATAATAACCAAAAACAGCAAAATGTCCTCAAAATTACCAATTCAGGGGCAGCAACCCAACAACCGATTGACCGATTCATCTGAAAATTTCAGGGCAGATAGATCTTGACCTGATAAACATTTTTATCCCATGTCAGATTTCCTCAAAATGCTTTGGTTTTTGAGTTATAAGCCAAAAACTGCATTTTACCCCTATGTTCTATTTTTAGCGGTGGCGGCCATCTTGGTTGGTTGACCAGGTCACGCCACACATTTTTTTAACTAGATACCCCAAAGATGATTGTGGCCAAGTTTGGATTAATTTGGCCCAGTAGTTTCAGAGGAGAAGATTTTTGTAAAAGATTAATTTAATTTATGAAAAATGGTTAAAATTGACTATAAAGGGCAATAACTCCTAAACGGGTCAACTGACCATTTTGGTCATGTTGACTTATTTGTAGATCTTACTTTGCTGAACATTATTGCTGTTTACAGTTTATCTCTATCTATAATAATATTCAAGATAATAACCAAAAACAGCAAAATTTCCTCAAAATTACCAATTCAGGGGCAGCAACCCAACAACCGATTGACCGATTCATCTGAAAATTTCAGGGCAGATAGATCTTGACCTGATAAACATTTTTACCCCATGTCAGATTTGCTCTAAATGCTTTGGTTTTTGAGTTATAAGCCAAAAACTGCATTTTACCCCTATGTTCTATTTTTAGCCGTGGCGGCCATCTTGGTTGGTTGACCGGGTCACGCCACACATTTTTTAAACTAGATACCCCAATGATGATTGTGGCCAAGTTTGGTTTGATTTGGCCCAGTAGTTTCAGAGGAGAAGATTTTTGTAAAAGTTAACGACGACGGACGACGACGACGACGGACGACGGACGACGGACGACGACGGACGACGGACGACGGACGACGACGGACGACGGACGACGGACGTGAGCTAAAAATAGAACACAACAGTTTTTGGCTTATAACTCTGAAACCGAAGCATTAAGAGCAAATCTGTCCTGCATTAAATTGTTTATTAAGTCAAGATTTATCTGCCCTTAAATTTTCAGACGAATAGGACAACCGGTTGTTGGGTTGCTGCCCCTGAATTGGCAATTTTAAAGAAATTTTGCCGTTATATGGTTATTATCTTGAATATTATTATAGATAGAGATAAACTGTAAACTGTACCTTAGCCGTATTTGGCACAACTTTTTGGAATTTTGGATCCCCAATGCTCTTCAACTATGTACTTGTTTGGCTTTATAAAGATTTTGATATGAGCGTCAGTGATGAGTCTTATGTAGACGAAACGCTCGTCTGGTGTACTAAATTATAATCCTGGTACCTTTGATAACTATATGCTACATTTACCTGACGGTTCAATTTATTTATTTGTAATGTAATGTTGTAATATATAATATAGTGCAAAATTGTTCCAATCATGCAAACAACAATTTGAAAAGTAAACAGCTGACTAGCAAAGGCCCTCTGCATCATTGAATGTTTAACCTAATGTGACATATGGCCATTTAAGATTAACTAGAAATTGAGACTTTGGACAATTTAATTTGTAATATATTAAAAATATGTAAAACCATATTTGATTCATAAAATTTATTGTAATTATCTTTCATTATAGATTGCATTTAATTGACAAATACATCAATTCTAATTCAATATATACAATGATATATTTGCTGATACACATTCTGTCATGATCTATTCATGCAAGTCTCCAAGTATATTTAACATTGTTTTATCACAAAATTAATTTTAAATATTGACCCTAAACCTGACATTATTACCTAGATCTTTAAACCTAATTCATTTTCTATGACTGCATAGGCAAATATGAATACAGTTATGGTCCTCATTATACTCTACTTCAAATTATTTAACTAAACAAAAAATACCTTCCAACTAATGGGGGGGGGTGTGCGTGGCTTGCCCCTCCTTCATTTTATTTTTTGTCTTACCTGCAATACCCTACATTCTATTCAACATTCTATGTGTGTTTTTAAAAGACTAAATCTCTGGGTGTCAAACTACTTGGTCAATAATCACATGTAAGAGATGTTTAATATGAAAAGTCTGATTATAAGGTGTGACTGTGTTTTTTTTTTCTTTTTCAATTCTAACTTAATTGAATAATAAATTGCTTCCAAAAAATCATTAACATTACTTCCCTTTTTATTGCAAAATAAGAAGCACCTGAACTCTGCTGTTATTTCTTTCTGTTTATTGCATAATTGATAAAGAACTTCCAGGACCAGGGGGTAAAATCCACATTTTACACAATTTTGGGCAGCACTTCCCATTAAAATAATGCCTTGTCATCCCTAATCACATAAACCCAAGACCATTAAAAAAGTGGAATTCAAGAACGAAAAAAGAGAGGTGTGGCACAGATTCAATTATACAAGACATGAAACCGTACACCTTCTCCTCTCTGTCAAACACAGAATCTAGAGAGAGACTTTTTTTAAATGACAACAAATACACCAATCTCCTTTTTTCTCTTATTTTCACACAAACTACTAGTACTACAATGGTGAAGGTAGGGACAAAATAATCCACTGTCTGCCTCCTACTCATAGGCCGTCTTTCCGTTCGACGACAGTATCAGCAGAGGACAGTTACACATCTTCTTTCAATGACAGATTCTTCGCAATGTGGTGCAGCTAGACTACATGTAGCAATCGATCCTTTTTGCCATGTTTCGTCAAACGGAGGATCTCGATTCTCCAACGTGCAACATACAAGAAGCCTTATTTTGAGAAACGTTTAAAACTTTGTGATCTTCAGGGCTGAAGCTATTTATATTACTCATTAGCAAAGAACACAGCATTACCAACACATGCACAGAGCTTTAAAAAGGAAGATACACTTGGTAAAAGAGAGGTAATAGATACCAGAAAGCATTCAAACTCATATGTTAAAAATAAATTGTCAACGCAATGGCTAAAAAAGAAAAACACATAACACAACACTAAAAACACTAAAGACTGCGCAACACGAATCAATCAAAATATCAGATTGATCTCATATATTCTGTTAGGGTACTACGTAGATTCTACAAAACACATGGTACCCATCGTGTTGCTCAGTATAGTTCAAACCCTTTAAAAAGTCCAATTCGGTAGGTTACAGTCAGGAAAAGGGAACAGGATTGAAGCATAAGAATTACATCGGCCATCATCCGTGCAACACATATTTGATAACAGCAAACCATCTTGTGATAGCTATCAAAGGTACCAGGATTATTATTTCGTACGCCAGATGCGCGTTTCGTCTACACAAGACTCGCCAGTGACAACGCTCAGATCAAAATAGTTATAAAGCGAAACAGATACAAAGTTGAAGAGCATTATGGACCCGAAATTCCAAAACGTTGTGCCAAAAAAATTGCACAGTATAACGTACGATGAGATGATTTCAACTTCACTACTTAGAACTACATGTATTTGTTAAATGGCTTCCCTGTAAGTAGGCAGCAACCCTCTATCAAGGATATAATGATACGAAATACAAGCCCTTGAATATCCTTTCAAATCGGTGATATGTATTTCGTATGCAAGCTGAAATGCAAAAAAAAATGGAAAGTTCACAATTAGAAGCTGCAATCATTTTTTGTCGTAAATTTATTTTTTACCAACTCTCATTGTCAATTTCTAGATGTTTGTCAAACTATGAGACAATCTTAACTGTAAATGTAGTAGAAAATGGTGGATTCAACCCGGTTTTATAGCTAGCTAAATCTCTCACTTGTATGACATTTTCATACAATTCCATTATATGCGTTCAACTTAGTCACGAAATTTTGAGTTATCTATCATTTAGCGGAAAGTTTCACTTATTTTTTTTCTTTCTTCCTTTATACGTTCATGTGTGGTGTCAGCTTTATATAAATAAAGGAACATGTCGGCAAGAAGAGGGGTATAGTTTGCACTGATGGGAATGCCAATCCTAAATAAATAATAAAAATCAAAGATTTTGATAATGGCAGTCCCTGAAAAAAATATTTTTGAATCATAGTGTTTTCTAAAAATTGGGATTTATCCCTCCTTTATACAATTTACTTGGTTCTACGTTGGCCATCCTTTTTTTTTGGAAAGAAAAACAGAATCAACTCATTAAAGTATTTTGCTTTGGAATGTAAAATACCTCTATAAAGTGTAGAAAAATCAAAGGTTAAGATTTCCGTTTTCATAGCGCATTTCTTGAATTAGTCTATGAACGAATAACTCTTCTTTAACTTGGTGATTGTTTTACAGGATGGAAAGCTGTTAATGGTGTTAAACAGAATTGTGCCAGAAGAGCATTTGAACAACGTGATATTTGTCATCCCTGCTTCAAAACCAGGCTTGAACTTGCAAATATGTAGTGAAGAAATATCTAAATCATTAAAATTGTCTCAGTCTGTAAATACTATTTTCCATCGGTTATTTGCCATTCCATCTTCTGAAATATCAAAAAGGATCTCTCTTCTCTTCGAAAAAAATCTTTTAGACAAATTTCCTAAACTTGGGAAATTAGATGAAAATCTTGAAATTGAACTAGAGAAAAAAAAATCCGATAGATCATTCGAGACTATTTTAACAAATGGTCCTTTAGCAGTAAAAACATGTCAACAGTTTTTACAATGTAAAGCAATGGAGTATGAACGTCATGGTGTCTGGGCCTGGAAACCGCCATGGAAAAATCCCAATCCTATAAACGAATTTAAAGACAACTTATGCAAATCTCTCAGCGCAAAAATTACATTGACTTTATCGGACTATCTGACCAATGATGGAGTTGATAATTCCACAGATGTTGATCTCCAGGATGACAAAATAACAGAAACTATACCTGAGTGTGTTATTTTGAAAGACATTGAAAAGATGATGGCATTACAAATTGAACATTTTCCGCGTATTGGAATACAAACGGTTTTGTCATTTCAAGATGAATCAAGCTTCATACATAGCATTGCAGATACAGTTCTTGAATGTATAATGGTAAGAGGCCCATACATTGTTCTGAAAGCGTGTCAAATGTTTACTGAAGTTTACTTACAATACATTAGAATGCATAAAATACTGAATGTTTTTAAACGAAAAAATCAACTTGATACTAATTTCCAGGAGTTCAAGACTATCACAGAAAGGTATGTTTCTAATTAGAGTTTGAAATAAGGTAATATAAGTAAATCAGAGGTAACAAAACTGAAATATCCATAACCGTGTGGAAGTAAACACACATCGACTGATTCACATAAACTCTAGACCAATAAGAAAAATGATGTTTAGCGGATTGGTGTTCTGTTGTGCATGTATCGTCTACTGATTGAATTTACACAATTAGGCCTAGGAATAGGACAAAAAATGGCAAATGTACAGATTAGACGACATCATAAGATTTCACACCGCGAAATATATGAAAGCTGTCGATCAATTCGTAAAGATGACGATAATTCTTACGTAGTGTCGATTTCAGTGATTCTTTTTCATAAATCTATGAAGTTTGTTTTGTGTCAGGAACACACCCATGTGAGTACGTTACTTTCGCACATATTCACACTAAATTGAGCTCAGTATGCATACACGAATGTAGCGTATATAATCGCCAAACAAATATTAACTTTTCAAAATCATTGACCAGTATAATTAACTGAGATATCACTTTATTGATAAAGTTTGCATTTACAGAAAAAAAGAAAATGACATTCCAATTTAGATTTAGCGAGTATAGAACGTGATACTTACTTTGTTATTCAAGGAACACTGTTCGTGATTTGTATGGGCAGGTGGTGCTTGATAAAATAAAGTTGTGTATCGTCACAAGGATTTGTGTCAGTGGTTGTACAAGTTGTTAGCTTAATTGTTATGATTAATATATTTTCAGGAAAAATACATTTGAGAAATTCATTCGCAAATGCGTTTTCCTTGAGGCATTGCAAAGCTTCGTACAGTCAGATGAAATGTCGTGGTTGTTGTTGTTTGCCATTAATTAGAAGTATAGGAATGCACTGTACAACATGTACAATATACAAAAAAAAACTATTGTTTTGTTTATGCATTTTTTTCGCTTTCGTTGTTCAATATAATCATGCAGTTCAGTACAAAGCTTATATTTTAAGCAGTTCTGGCGGTTACAAACGATTCACCAGATTAACTTCAATCTAAATAATTTGAAGGTCATATCAAATACGAAAATGTAAAGCTTTTAACACAATTTAAAAATAAATCCAAATCAGGCTTGGTCCATCAGTAATGTCAGTTTTAATGAACTTTTTATGAGTGATTTTTAAAACGTGCTATGTGTAAGCTCCCCCCTGACTAGTGGACTTGTACCACGTTCTAATTAAGTTAGCGTAGTTACTGGTTTTGTTTTACAATATCTGTATTTAGTTGAACTATTTATTCAAATATTTTGGTAACCTATCTACGCTTCCCTATACTCTAAAGTATTAAGTAAACATCGTTTTGGGGCAAAAGTTATTATTGAAGCCTGCATTGTGACGTTTTATTGGTTGGTATTTTGATAGGGTGTCTAATTGAAGTATATAACTTTATTTTCAGAGCAAAAACAGAACATTCCTTATTTATAAATCGTATCATTAATGCAGTTCAATTTAAAATGTTTATTTTATCAGATTTTTCATGTTTATAGGAACTCTCAGATTAAGGCCTGTGGACTTTTTGGAAATACCATCAACATATATATCCTTAAGAAGGCTGACGACGAAGCGTCAATTCGAAGTTATCTTTGCAAATACAAAGCCAACAATTCAAATGTAAACATATGTGACTATCAGGAAATGTCAATTAAAAAGCATTCGTTCAAGTCTGGAAGTAAGATGAAACTAGAACCAAATCCTCAAGCCCGTTATGGTACTGTCTGTTTTCCATTAATAGATGCGGAAAATCGATATTACTGTGCAACTTGTAAACATGTTACTTTGCAATGTACAAACCTCGTGTACGTCCAAACCGATGATGGGACAGAACTCCCTGCTACATTGTTCTACAGTAATGACGATTGTGACTTTTCACTGGTAAGACTACATAATACAACGCATGCGTTTTCTAAAGGCATTCGTAACGACGACAATTGTTTTATCTCAGGGGACATTTTACAAAATGACATGACGCCGGTTGACGACAGTACTGTTTATAAATGGGGAGCCACTACTGATCTTACTTCCGGAAAATACAAAGGTCTCTTATGTACACGAAAAGGATTAATAGGAAAATATGATTTAGAAACCTATATAATAGACGGAGGAAGTGAGCAATTTTCAAGAGGTGGAGATAGTGGATCCCTTATTTGTATAAAACCAGATTCAGTAATTTATACAAGGCACATGGCTGCGTTTATTCTAACGGGAGAGATCGAAAAGTATGATGATACATATATTCAAAACCGGCATGCCTGTTACAGAGTCGTTGTACCTTTGTCCGAAATGAAAAAGACCCATTTATGTAAAGCTATTGACCCATGCTTTTCTTTTTGATATTGTAAGAATGATTGGGAGTGTAGAAATTGTGGTGGTTCAGGCCACAGAAAAATTAATGCACCAGTGAAATATTTACTGAGCATACATGTAATTAAGAAGGTGCGTCGAGTGCACATCATGAAAATCAATACGAGCCGAGCGATTTTAACACATAACAACAAACAGACAATAATGAAAAAGTAGATGCTATGCTACCAACTGAGAATGTAGCACTTGCAGAAAATTCTTCTGTTTCAAACATAATCACTCGCGATGATTCAATAAAATCACAATCAATCTTGACTGAGGACTTGAGCTCGAGTCCTATATGTGAACAACAAAATGATCAACCTCGATTAGTCAGACCGAAAAAAATAGGTTGAAGGGAAACGATCTAACCTTCACATACATCCAGTGACGCTACCAACAGACTTCTTGTGGTCAATCACAAATCACCAGTTTAATTTCCGGTCTAAGTCAGTCTACACGTAAAAACAAGCATCCAGATACTCCAGTCAAAACATCAATAAACAGTGGTTTAGATAAATCTCCAGTTACTCCTACAGAGAATCTACATGACAGTGCCAGTAACAACACAAGTAATAGATCAAAAACAACAAAAACCAAGCGTCTGTAGCAATCATACTGATCATTGAAACTAACGCTAATCTATTTCAATTTAGTTGATACTATTTTTTTTAACAAAAAGAGAAAACAAATGTCACTGTATATAACACTTTTTACTTCTTCTTTTCTTATTGTTGTTATATATTTAGATTATAGTCCACTGTATTCTAATTTTCTGATTTTGATACCTACATGTACCACGAATTGAAAAGTATGGCAAAGAGTAAACGGGTGTTAATTACATTCGCCTTTCCTCCGCGTTAAATAAAAAAATACGCGTCTTCTATTTTTGTAAAAAAAATTGTAGTAAACGCGCTTTTACGAAAATTGACCAATAATTAACCTTTAGATGAAAAGCTGCGACAATTTGCTACGGAACGGAAACAAAATGCTGTACTCTATTTTATTTATTTTATTTCTTGAAGTATTTTAATCTAGTTGAATCTGTCATAAAGAATGTTGACCAATTACTTCATGATACTGTTTACTGTTATTAATTTTGGATAATTTTCCTAGATATTTCTGTAACTTTGGAAAATAAATTTAGTTAATCCCCTATTTAAAGTTACTGTTACTAATCTTTTGCAAATAATAAAAGCCAATATTTCGATTTAAAAGTTTTTTTTGAATAAGTACGGTTTTAAACACATATGCGTGAAATATTTAGATAATAGTAATTTTAACAAAATAAAAATAAAACGTATACAAGGTTTATTTGATAATATTCACAATAAGTTAACGCGCGCGAAAGGTCAACGCGCATTTACCTTCAAGTGCATGTAAACATACGTTTGTAAAAACTGTAGTAAACGCCCGATCACTTTTCAGTGCACGTTAAAATATTAAACTCGTGAAATCTGATGTGAACTACTGATCACAGAACGGACACAGAGTAAACGCGCGTTTACGAAAATAGACATTAGAATTTTCATTTCGACAGCGTTAACGTAATTATAATAAACGCGCGTTTACTAGTTAACGCAAAAAATGAAGTAAACTATTGAATATGTGCCCGCTGTTATGACGTGCGTTTCCTTTATGTAATGATTGGTATTCCTCAACTGTTCTTCCACGGATTAATTCGTTGAAAAATTCCACAACTTAACATTTGTTGATGTCATCTTGAAACTGGATACACTTTTGAATGAGGTCACATTCGTTGACTATTGATTGGTTTTAAAGAGTGTTCCTCTAAATATTTGTTTTCTTGATGAAGCATGAATAATTAGTCATTGTCTATTTCAAATAAATGATTCACACTCAATATAATATTCATGCATAATTTAACAAAACGTCTCTTTTGAGATAAGAGCGGGATGACACGAACAAAAACAATTGTGCGTATAGGGCTTTCATGATTGGCAATATTACCGTATTTGACCTACAAATACACACCAAGCATAACATATATTAAACACCCGGTAACCCTGCGTGCACATATTCTCATTCGTTAAATCCTATTTTTATGTTTCATTGCAAAATAAAGGCAACAGTAGTATACCGCTGTTCAAAACTCATAAATCCAGGGACAAAAAAACAAAATCGGGGTAACAAACTAAAACCGAGGAAAACGCATTAAATATAAGAGGAGAACAACGACATAACACCGAAACGTAACACACACAGAAACGGACCAAGCATCAGACAAAACACCACGAGAATAACAACCAAATACATGAATTTGGGATAGACAAGTACCGTGCCACGTCTGATCTCAATATCTCAAAAATAAGAGAAAACACAAACGACTCAACGTTAAAATGCAACACACACAGAAACGAACAATAATATAACAATGGCCATCTTCCTGACTTGGTACAGGACACTTTTAAAGGGGAATAAAAGTGGTGGGTTGAACCTGGTTTTGTGGCATGCCAAACCTCGCACTTTAATGGCAAAGTTAAATATAACATTGAAATGACAACATAATATTACAAGACTACAATACAAATAAATAGGAGAACATATTAGACAAAGAAAAACATGATTAATAGATAACAAAAAGCATCAGGTTTAAAATTCAATACGCCAAAAACGCGCCTTGTCCACACAGGACTTACAAGTGACGCACAGATATAAAAGATCGAAAGTGAAAAAAGTACAAAGTTGTACAGCACTGGAGATAAAAAGTTGAAAAGGTTTCGCCAAATACGGCATTGTTTTTATGCCCGGAATAAGAACATTCTTATTATATAGAACAATTCATGCTATTGCAAACAGTAAATTTTATCAAATGAATATGAAAGAGATATACATAAAGAAACTGAAATATTAACTAATTACAGAAAACTAAACCCGAATACATAACGCCCAGATATAAAAGATCGAAAGTGAAAAAGGTACAAAGTTGTAAACGCATGTTTACTTTAATTACATTAACGTGGTCATCACGGGAAGGTATAATGTCTATCCGAGTAAACGTACGTTTACTCTGTTTTCGTTTAATCAGCAGTACAAAGGCGTTTACTACATATATAACATCTCTACCTACACATGGGTGCAGTCCTAATCTGCACATCAATTTAACTTCGTAACCAGTCATTTTGACTGGTTAAAGTTAATCTATGTCATGATTTATAACTGCTCTGATCAGTCCTGAGACCACAATCAAGTTAACTTGAAAAGCAGACTTTGTCCACGGACTGTGTTTAAGACTGCCGAAAACGTAACCTTAATACACTGGTCAGGTCCCCTTCTTTTGTATGTTAACTTCGAAACCAGTCTTACAAACATAAACATTGATTTAGACAACTCAGAATGGACCAGACTTTATCTTAAGTTAGATGTGGCTGATCTGCTCAACATTAAGTTACCAGGACCACTGGGGGGAAAGCGGCTGTTCGTAACTTGTACACAACCACAGTATCCCCTTTATTTCTAATGTGTTTTCATAATTATGTGATATAGGGCAAAAAAAAGTAGCAGTTTTTTTTATGTCTGGTTGTTAAGCATTTCCAGGGGAGATAATGTTATTTTTTACGGTGTGTTTGATATGTTTGTTACACTGTAACGTTATACAATACACACTCATAAAATTGCCCAAAAGCGCCTCACACACAACTAAATCATTGACAAGTTCAATTATTCTTTTAACCGGGTAATTGTAGTCCTATAATATAAGATTTCGGAGGCTCATTTTATTTCCATTTTTTTTACTATCAACTTGATGTGGAACGGTTGTAGTAAACAAAAATGTTGAAAATATACACAAATGTTCAGTACGTATATATATCCATCCCCTCAATTCATTAGTTAAACAGACAGCTCTGAAGAATATGCAATAATCGAACATTGATAATAGGATCTTGTGGTTTCGTGGACATTAATGATAATTCAACATTTTCGATTTGTGTTTTTCTTTATTTCATATACTAGTATATATTATAACATGTATATATTTTGTGATGCATCTGATGTATATACATTCAGTGTCAGCTCCGGGATATAGTCCTGTGTTCAGATCCATTAGTATGGTGAACATGTGGTTGGAAACTTCGTTTTAATAGTGTGTTTGATTTATTTTTTGCATTTTCGAAATGAATGATAGACAGTAGTTTTATCAAGTAGTTATGGAGATACATTAACATCACAGTGGATAAGAGATTAATGAGCCTCGTCTATTGCAAGCAACAGACATTCCCTACCTGTAATGCTGACAGAAAAGCCCCCATTTTGAAAGCACGTTTTAATGTTGTGTTATATATCCGACAGTCAAATGTCATGGAATTATTTTGAAGTAGATATGCCAACCAAAGGCATGGAACAGAGGGGAGAGGTTAAAGTGTCAGATGCTTGTCTGAGATTAAAATTTGAAATATAGTAAGTAATATATAAAGATATGTAGGAGAAATAATCTATATGAATACATTATCCCACAATAGGAACTGTCTTTTTTGTGATATAATTCCTGAGATGATATAGCAGTGCCATTGGTTTCCCCTTTCTCTTTGTTCAAAGAACTTGATCATCTGAACTCTTACTTTTTTATAAATTGGAGCCCTGTTCAAGAACAGTTAAAAGAACATATGTTCTGCCAGTTATACATACACTCTACAGTAAAAGTTTTTTTTTAAATAAACTATCCATATTTTTTACCAAACTTGGACAGAAGCTTCTTACAATCAAAAGATAGTATCGAGAAGAATATTTTTATTTATATTTGTCCTAATTTTTACCACTGGACGTTAAGCAACCAACATTCAATCAATTCTTATTTTAATTGAGCCTGCGAGTAACAGCAAAAGTAGGCGAGAAACTAGACTCCGTGAAACCCTTACAAACTTTTACATGTTTTATTATTAACAACAAAGGACTTACTCTTGTGTAAAACTGTTACAGATTATCAGACTCTACAAGTACAGTTTTAGTCCACGCCGCTGTTCTTTTAAGCACCGTGTTAGCGAAGGCTTGGTTGATTTAAGTTATCGGTGCAGAGACTGAAATATTTGTCTTTAAATAATTAGACTTGTGACAATAACATGGAGGTAAGTATGTGTAAGGACAACGTTGTCAATATTGGTTTGAGCAGTGAAATGGTCGTCTTTTAATGAAGAAAAAATATAGTTAAAGTCTCTGTGCTGGTTATTTATATTTAACTTCAAAAGGTGAAAAAGGGGAAGGGGTAAGATTTAATCCCCCCCCCCAAAAAAAAAATCGTCTGATCCTCAATGCAATGGAAAAAATATTATTTTCAGGCAAAATTTATGACCAAAACAAAATGTTAATTCTCATTTCCCTAAACCTTATAGTATTTAATATTTAGGAAAAACAATTTTGATTGATGAAGGCGGGATTTTTTTTTTTCGAGTTCAGACAAGAAGTTCAATAGCTGCTTCCTTGTTGAAGGGATTGTTTCCTGGCTTGTTTTCAAAGAGTATTATTGCATGATTAACAGATGTAACTTTCTTTTGATGATTATTATTAAAGATATTCTGTTTCTCGATTGTAATCAAATGATTAGTATGACGTCAAAGTCGGGAATTTGACGAAGATCGCGTTGGCAGGCGATTTACTCGGATCAACGTGGCAATTTTACTTCATGTTATTGACACTAAATGTATCGTTTACAACGCGATTCGCAAATAAAAATTTTGGTGGGATTAGTTTGCTACTCAATAATATGTTGCTCCACAACTTCCAAAAACTTTGACATTAAAAGTATTTCAAGGTTATGTTGTCCGCTGATTACACATTACTGATGATGTCTTATTTCGTCAAAAAGCACAATTTTCAGGTACAGTCCAATCGTATGTAAAACTTAGTGTTAGACCAAATTGAAGATGATCTGAGGGTTTGCATGTGTTATGTGCATATGGTAACACCGCTGAGAATTGGTTGACTAACATTTCACGCACAGTAGGCATTTGTGTTTAGATTTGAAGTTAATCATACTTTGGTTGATACGTAAACTTATTTGTTAATTACTGCATGAAACATAAATGCAATTTCAAGACTTAATTTACCCTTAAAATAATCTTTGAAAAAACAACACTAATTATGGGGCTCTAATAGCGACATTGTTAGCTCTAACTAGGACCCCAATAGTTTGAACAAGAAAGAAAACATACTAGAATAATATATATACGTATGTGTAGTACATGAAATATGAAAACACTTGTGTACTACTAGTAGTTGTAATAGTGAGCATGTATGAGAAAAACTGAAATTATAGTCTGTATAAGGAAAAAACTAGTATTAGTGAGTCCTTATGCAAAGAACTTTAATATTCTTGAATCTGTTTCTGAGTTGCATATGAATAACTAACAGTAGGACAGTTATTTATTAAGTAAAGTACTACAATGTATAATACAATGAATCAAGTCCATATTCGACAAACTATAATGAAATTGAGTCTAGTAACGTAAAAGTGTTAACTAAGTCAAGATCTCGTATGTACGACTCTTAATATTATCTAACTCTTACCCTCGACTGTGGGTAAATTATTAAGAAAAGAAAAAGATATAAATAATAAAATCAATTCTTATAAATAATAAAGACAAAAGAAATAACTAGAGGGTCTCAAGAGGCTGTGTCGGTCACCTTTGGTCTATGTGCATATTAAACAATGGACACAGATAAATTCATGACAAAATTGTGTTTTGGTGATAATGATGTGTTGGTAGATCTTACTTTACTGGACATTCTTCTTGCTACAATTATCTCTATCTATAATGAACTTGGCCAAGTAATTACAGCGGAAAATATTTTCTAAAAATTTACAAAAATTTACAATAATTTATGAAAATTGATAAAAAAATGACTATAAAGGGCAATAACTCCTTAAGGGATAAACTGACAATTTTGGTCATGTTGACTTATTTGTAGATCTTACTTTGCTGAACATTAATGCCGTTTACAGTTTATCTCTATCTATAATAATATTCAAAATAATAACCAAAAACTGAAAAATTTCCTTAAAATTACTAATTCTAGGGCAGCAACCCAACAACAGGTTGTCTGTTTTGTCTGAAAATTTCAGGGCAGATAGATCTTGACCTGATAAACAATTTATTCCCTGTCAGATTTGCTCTAAATGCTTTGGTTTGGAGATATAAGCCAAAATCTACATTTCACCCCTATGTACTATTTTAGCCATGGCGGCCATCTTGGTTGGTTGGCAGGGTCACGCCACACATTTTTAAAACTAGATACCCAAATGATGATTGTGGCTTATATAGTTTATATAGTTTGATTAAGTTTGGCCCAGTAGTTTCAGAGAAGAAGATTTTTGTAAAAGATTACAAAAAATTACGAAAAATTGGTAAAAAATGACTATATAGGGCAATAACTCCTTAAGGGGTCAATTGACTATTTTGGTCAGATTTGCTCTAAATACTTTGGTTTAAGAGTTATAAGCCAAAATCTATATTTTACCCTTATGTTATATTTTTAGCCATGGCGGCCATCTTGGTTGGTTGGCCGGGTCACGCCACACATTTTTAAACAAGATACCCCCAATGATGATTGTGGCCAAGTTTGGTAAAATTTAGCCCAGCAGTTTTAGAGGAGAAGATTTTTGTAAAAGTTAACGACGACGACGGACGACGGACGTCAAGTGATGAGAAACGCTCACTTGGCCCTTTAGGCCAGGTGAGCTAAAAATCACATCATGTCGACGGAAAATTGTAAGATGCTTTAAGATCGAATAAAAATGTATCGAAAATATAACACAAAAGAAATCAATAAAACAACTGCAATTCAAATTTAAGATGCAAACACCAAAAAAAATCACACCAAGTCGGCGGGCAAATGTTGACTTTTGAAACGTTGTACGATCAAAACACATGACAAATAAAAACCAACTGCAATCAACAAATATGACACAAAGAGTCACAAGAAATACCAAGATAACGCCGTTGTCCGGCAACTATCGACTTGTCAAAACTGGATGATCGAACACAAGCAAAGCCAAAATATGACACCAAAGAAATAGGACGCAAACTAAATTACAAGAAATTACAAGATCAATATAATATGTATATAAATAATACTAAAAATACAATTGGTTAACACAAACAAGAGGAATACAACAATATAAATCTTTGATACTCCAAAAACTCAACTTGACAATGGTCAACATATCTGGGTTACCTCATAACTAAGGTGTAACAAAATGTGGAACAAAACTTTTGTAAATATTACAGAAATTAGGACTGTCGGAATGATTGTAATTGTTTATGAAAAAAACATGTGAAACATGCAAATATTATAATTTTTAAGTGATTCTTTTAAGCACTAAAAAGTCATGTGATGTTATATTTATTGGACGGGTTGTGTTCGATGCGTTAGTCAATTAACAAAACCCCACCAGATAACATACAACTTTGAAATTGCGTACAAATGTCAAATTTTTTTAAATGTGTGCCACTTTGGGAATTGTCTTAATCGATTGATAATTCATTTCTGTATACTCGTAATTTTCCCACGATTTTTTTAATGTCGGGCCAAAAAAAGTAGCACTTTTTAAGGAGACCACCTAATGGACGTAACAACTCGGTTGTTTTAAAAACGATTGTTTGCAAGTTGCATTGTTAACAGTTGTACAATATGGAAGTCAATCAACAGGAATGCAAATATTCATAATGATTTTACGGAAAGTAACTTTTGTGTCATCTTGACAACTGCATACAAAGTTCATTTCACTTGTGTAACTTCTAAACACAAGAGTTCGAATTCTTTTGTTCTATTTAAACCGCATATCGGACTGAATATGGCAGATGAACGTACCGATAATATTTTATTTTTCCGAAATACTTTTGATCAAAAACATTGTTGGTATAGAAAATTTGTAGGTAAGAAGTCCCCCCTCGTGTAATTTTCATGTACATATTTTGAGTGACTAAATCTGGCTGGTTTTTGATCACGGTTTGCATTGGAGATTTAGCGGAAAACTTTGAATATTTACGTGTTGAGGCGTAAATTATTTAGAAAGCGGTTCGCTGGTTAAATTATGAGTTGAGTTTTTGAAAAGTTCTATGAACTGAATAAAAGTTGTCAGTTGGCGAATAACGAGATTCGGTTATCTGTTCAGCTGTTCAGTTGTTAAGGTTAAAGTTATTCATAACTTGCGGGTTAAATAAAGCAAGTAAAAGTTCGGAGTCATTATTTGTTGACATTCACGTGAGTGACTCAAATCTATGACTTGAACTTAAGGACGGTAAATTTAAGTATTAAAGTGTTAAAAAGCGAAATCCATATGCAAGCCCTGATCAGAACGGCAGAGTGAGTCGTTAAAGAAAGTTAGATACTGAAATAATTTATTTTTGGTCTGAGAAATCTTGTTATAGACTGCAGAAATAGACCATTGACTCGCAAAACTGTAACTTATTAAATGTGCAGCTGAATCATATGCGTGTTGTTTAATAAAAGTTGTCTTACTGAATTATTTATTTGCAGAGAAACGCCTTGTCCCTTGCCTGAATTGATCCTTCGATTAAAACTCATCCTGATTACTTCCCTTGGTATTGGTAACAACCTAGATTTTGAACCTCCCATGAGTCTGCGTTTCATGGTTGACTGATTTATACAGATTATTTATTAAAGTGAAAGCATATTCAGGACAGCACGAGTCTTATGTTGTCTTAGCTTCCCTTTGGATATATATTTTCTGGTTCTCATTGCTTGTGTATTTGGTATATAAATCCAACTACGGGTTGGGAAATCCTGAAATAGTTTTGTTTTAAAAGTCTGTTAATTTTGTGGTGTCGTACTTGAGACGACCACACTTGTTGGGTCGGGATATTTACATTTGGTCCGTCTGTCTGTATGCCCCTTTATTTATTGTTTACCTTCAGGTTTATTGGAAATATTTTAGTTTCACCCCAACCCATACAGATATATAATATAAAGTTGGCGTGGGACGGTACTTCATATTTGAGCAATAAAAATACCTAGACATATTTATAGAGGTGCAGTATATTACTAGACTACTACCCTAACTATAGTGTTGGGACTGTGATTTCTCTGGTAAACTGGTATTGCCCGATCCTATATTTGGTAACAGTCCAGATTGTCATTTCAGTTGTTCATTTAGTTCTACACTGGGATAGCATGCCTGCGGTCAAGGTCAAAGGTTAGGATCTGGTTGGCCCTCTGAGTAGTCTAGAGTAAGACCTTCTTTATTTTACCATTGGTGATAGAATCTAGTAGTTCCACTTAACTGAGACTTGGAGAGAACTGAACGTCAGACATCTTGTTCCAGAACACTTATTTAAATACATTATAAACTGGTGGCAGAGACCGGTAAAAATTATACCTTATAAAACTCTAAAATATTCTAGTCGGGCATCACTATAATAGTAGTCCTAGAGCGAAAGCATAGGCCGAACCTATCCTCGAGATAGATTAAATGAAAAGTTGGGTTGCTTTCTAGTTTATAGAAAGTTACGATTAAGGTCGCACAGACAGTACCCCAGTTTTGTTTCACTCAACTCCTTTTTAATCTTTTGAGTATCCATAACTAACCCTTGAATTCTTTTATTTATTTTAAATTTATTAATTCTTTTCTAAAGTGTTTTAACTTATTTAGTTTTTCAAAATAAATTTATCAAGTATACATTATATATGAGAGAGGGTCCCTACGTGGGCGCCAGTGAAACGAAACTGGGGTACTGTCTGTGCGACCTTAATCAAAACTTTCTTTAAACTAAACAGCAACCCAACTTTTCATTTAATCTATCTCGAGGGTAGGTTCGGCCTATGCTTTCGCTCTAGAACTGCTATGATAGTGATGCCCGACTAGAATATTTTGGAGTTTTATTAGGATATTTTAGAGTCTAGACTGAGAATGATAGGCCTCATATAAACAATGTTTTCCTGGTGTAAAACTATACACTCACCAGGCAAATGGACCTAACACAAACTGGTGCAAATTAGATAATGTAATGGTAGTGTAATATTGTTGTACATGGAAAAGTAGGAAGATAAGAATTGTCTCTCTTTGTTCATATTCACATTTATATATTTAAGTGAAAAATAGAATTTGCAATAAAAGATAAAAAAAATAATATCACCTAGTTTTAAATAAATTCTGGCAGTTGTACAGTTGATTTATATAATAATAATTTATACCATTTTCTGAGTTAACAAAATAGTACATATAAAACACTATTTAATTTTTGTAAAAGTATAATTGAAAGTGTTAATATAAAAATTTGATACCTCTATCACAACATAAGGACATAACAAGCAAATTTAACAAAGAACATCCAGCAATGGACAGACCAGACCCTTCAGTGCAGCTTTTTCAAAGCATAATAAAGGATACGAGTGTGTATAAATGTGTAGTTTGCCTTTTCATCTTGGTGTTAAAATGTACCTTAGGTTATCTCCCATTGTCACAAATGATGATTGAGAATTTTTATAATTTTTTTGTGAAATGAGTATATGTTTTATGTAACTAATTATTAGAGATTATTAGAGATTCAATCTCAGGATTATTTATTTGTGGAAAAGACGTATATTATTTATAATATTTTATTTTTACGCTATTTTAATTTGTAAATATTATGTATTTGGTATAATATAGTGTCTCGTTAGTCAGTTTTTGGCTGGATATTGGTTGTTTTATTATGTATGTATACTGTGTATGAAATATTTTTATTGCAATCAATATGTGACACTTTAATAAACAAATTATTTATTATGTTCATAAAGTTCGACTTGATAGACAATCTGTATCATCTTTTCCAGTAGAGTTAGTATGTTTTATGTAACTACTTACATTCTGCATCTCATAATTTGTCAACAAAATATTGGACTTTATTTATAAATCAAACAATAATAAAGTTTCAAATAAACATTATTTACATTAAATGTAAATCGCATACTCAGATTGATAACTACTTAATCGTAGGAAGGCGTCCCAGAAAAAAATTAAAATAGCCTTGCCAGACGTCATAATTTTTTTGGACTAGGTTCCCACGCAAAGTTAAAATGCCCCTGTTTCAAGAAAAATAAACTCACGTAAACTAAATAAAAATTCACTGAATTCGTGTTCATTGTTTTGATTTTGACCGCCTGACAACTTTAGACAACCTGAGTGATTGTAAATAAGGACTCTGTGACGGACAACTTATAATATCCGTGTTTTAAAGATTTTAATGATATCAAGTCTTTCAAGCCAGTCCAGTTCAAACTATTATTACGTTGTACAATTCTCATTTACATATTCTGAATATTAATTAGCAAAAGCACTACTAATTTCTGGCTATGCATCATTTGTATAGCTAGCTATTTTAAAAGTAGCACATTATTCAACATACATTGTAGATAGATATTGGTAATGATATTTGGACAAATCATAGTACAATTTTAATCAATTTGACACTAACGATAACCGAAAATGAGCACTAGACGCCAGACTGTGCAGGGTATTCCTGTAACCCTCATAAAAGCCATAACTGAATTATTTAAAATGGTCCTGTATTTTCAAAGTCTTCATAAAACAATGATAACATTTTAAATCTAAAAGCGAGGAACTTAATATTTGAAAATTATCTGTAGTTGGGCTATAGACAAATGGTAAAGATAAGTTTTAAAGGCCTGACGGCAATTTTACAAGCCTGGACTGCTGGGCTTGTGTACGTGGTTAAGCATGATAGATTGATGATTTTTATAATGGTCTTGCATTTTAATAATAGGGCCAGGGTTTTTAATTTGTTGGTTTATGGATCCGCCGACCCTATTTTTCCAATTTGCAGAATAAAAATAAAATTCACATTTCATGCTTTTTTCTTACCGCCGACCCTAACAAATATATTATCCGTGAAAAATAAATAAAATATTCTTTTTTATTAAATGAAATGCATTAAACACTAACAGAGATGATGAGAAGTTGAACACTTTGTGTTTTGAAAAAATAAAACTTCAAAAAAAAATCCGTATTCTGTACGTTTACGTATCTAGAATTAGACAAATCAATCAATTACTGACCTTGAAGGTGGCACGGTAGTATTTCCTGGCCCATAAGGGATAATGATAGCCTTTACAGAATTTTCACCACTTTCTAACACTGCAAAAAATTCTACATTCACAGTTAACTGAAGTACTTTCATTTTACTATTCAGAAATGAATTTGAATTTGCATCATGACCGTTTACTTTTTTTGCTATTTTTAAAAACCTAAGGCCACTAGTACTTTTAGGTATTTTATGGTGCAGTGAATACAAAATTAAAAAAAAATCTCAAAAATTCATTTTCATCTGTATGTAAAATTATTTCATATTTTTCTATACACCTGATTCATCCTTCAGTTTGGGAAAGTATGTTCAGTTGATACTGTATTTTTTGTCCAATCACACTGTTTAGATAAATTTACCTAAGTAGGGTACACAAAAGAGCAACCTAAATTCTGGAATGCAAATACTACCGTGCCACCTGAAATGCCTTTTGCGCAAATAATTTTGCGGAACGAAACCTGCATTTAAAACCCATTACACAATAAGTTCGATTTCCGTAATTTGTCATCATTCAGTCCGTGTAATATAAGCCCATCGTCGTTTTAATATATGCAATTGCGTTTTTTACTGTGAATTAAAAAAGTGATTTTAGCTATATAAGACATATAAGTCCGTGTAATATAAGCCCACTGTGATAATCAAGAAATTGATGTGCTCCTAACCACAGGAGGAAGTTACTGAAAGAAGAAGAAGATGCATTATCTCATTGAAAAATGAAATATGGACTAGTCTTGTCCAAACGTATCATTATGAGACTTCAGTTTAAAGTACTAAATATAAACAAATCATATGGATTTTTCTTGTTTCATAGATAATTAAAAAAAAATCGTTCAATTGGATACAAATAAACGGGAATGTATGACAACTGATAAACCCGATATGCTCGTTTTTACCTGTGGAGAAGTCTAATACGATTTTGACACGTGTGTTGAAATTTATTTTCGTACAACGTGTTTGCAGTGTTTTCTTTATCAGTTTTCGTGCTTGAAGATCATAATTCACTAAGTTTCCTGAAATTGATAAAGAGCTACGCGGATCTGATTTTTTTTTCTTGTTTGTGAAATGACGATTTAATTTCGTCTTTGTCCATGTTCCCTTTTTGGAAATTATTAGACGATGACATTCGATGTTTATGACAGCTGAGCAATGATATTTCATAGAACTAAAATTTAAGAAATGATTACAAAATAGCATACTAAACATATTGTTAGAAATATATTTATTTTGCATAGTTTCGGTCTTGAAAGATTTTTTTTTCTTTTTTTTTCCGACCGACCCACCCGGCTTTTTCATGGGTAAAAATACGTAATTTAAACCAACAAATTAAAAAACCTTGGCCTAGCAAATGAACATGATGAATCGTAATTGTTTAGATTCAAATCTTTTGCATAAGTTGGGGAAATTGGTAGGAATAGAAAATTTTATTATATTTGTATGTATTTAACCATAACATGCATCATGTTTATTTAATGTAACCTGACTTGTAAGATCTTTATTCATCTGAACCTTTTTCATATAAGCAGAGGCTACAACCATGATGAGTGGGACATATACATGTACAAGTTAGCAGGCCTAAGCTAAATGTCATAATATATTATTGCCAGCTGCTTGATACACAGGCCCAAGACATTGTGTCATTAGTAATAAAATTTGGGCATTGGGAAGAAAATATTGTCCATGTACAAAATGTACATAAGAAAAGAGCCACATGGACACTACTTTCTTCCCATAATTGCCTATACTTTATTGACAGAACATCTAGTCATGCTAGTGGCTTAGTGTCTGTGCTTAATATGAGAGTGGAGAGATTGGTGAAAAGTGGGGCGATGACTTTCTCAGTTTCGTCTGTATGCCGTCTTCTTCTTCTGATATACAGTTTCAGCTTCATTTATAATGAAGATTGTGAACTGTTGCATTCGCGGCGTATGTGATTAAAATTAGGTTGAACAAAAAAGTATTTCAAATTTGTAGAATACTTGAATGGTGATATATAATTTTACATTGAGACAACAATTATGTGATTAAAAATATGTACATTGGTATTTATAGTTTATTTATGTTGTTGAGACCTCTAAAGGTTTCAATTATTCGACATGCTACCACAACTTGTGGTCACATGTTCCATTGGATTATTGTTTGTGGAACCCCCCCCCCACTTTTTTTACTCTGGGTTGGGAACACACACACCCCTTAATATTAAGGTACATAGGAATTTTTTTCTGAGACTAGGACTATTATAGTATAATAGTCCCAGTCTGAGACAAGTGCCTGTGGATTTGGTACATGTTAAACCTCGTTTTGTCTCGTAAAGGTGTCAGACCACCAATTAAAAATCCCTATCTGTTCAACCAAATTTTGCAATTTTCACAGCTTTCTAAATATTTTACCTTAAGTTTAACTTCAAGGAAACCAGGTATATCCTGAATTGTACATGTATCACCTTCCTACATGCCAATTTTCAACCAATGTTTAAAGTCTTGTAACAAATTTCTGATTTTGAAAAGACAGGTACTACCAAAATAACTCCCGGTTTTCTGGAAATCTTAAATTAGTGTACTATGTAGCGCATTAATCCTTAATTTTTAATGCAAACTCATAGACAAGTGAATTTTGGCTCAAAATGGTCTAAATATATTTCCCTTTCACCAAAAGTTTCATTTCTGCAAATTTGTTGGTTAGTTTAAGTAAACAATGACATCAAAAGCACTATTTTGTGTCAAAGTAGGACTACTTTTACATACGTTCTAAATTGGAGGGAGTAATTGGTGGTCTAAAGAGCCAAAAAAGTTGCTCAGAAATCTTTGCTTTGCTTTATTCTTAATCCTTAGTCAATTTGAAGTCAGAAACATCCTATCTGAGCATAATGTGACTTATATTACAAATTTCACAGCTCAATTTAAACTGACTGTAATGTATGACTTTGATAGAAAATACTTGAAAATTCATTTTGGACTACAGGAACATAAACTTTCAATATCAAGATCAGTTTTGTTGATTTTTTTCTTGTTTGTTCTACTTCTTAAAAGACTTTCCACAATTTTTACAATGGGTTAAGTAAAAAATTCAAGGTATTGAAGAGTCAAGGAATATTGACCCCCCTTTTTTAATACCAAGAAATTAGAACCAAGCTCCAGAGAGAATTGAGAAACTCGTACTGGCAATACATAGAAAATATGATTTTCGATATTGAAATAAAGGAGCCAGATCAACCATGCTTCAATAATGCACCAAAAAAACTATACACCTACATTAAAAGTCAGAAAAACGAAAACACCGGCATAGCTACTCTGCGAAGTGAAGGTACACTGCACTCAAGTCCGTCTGAGAAAGCAAATATACTTAATAAACAATTTCAGTCTGCTTTTACATCTGAAGCAAACACTAACATTCAGGACAAAGGTCCTAGTAAACACCATATAATGAAACCCATTAGAATATCTAGGGATGGTGTTTAGAAACTAATCAAAAACATAAACCCGAATAAAGCAACTGGTTTTGACACCATCGCAGGCAAAGTACTAAAACAAAAACTAAAACAAAACATCGAAATATGTACAGATATCCACACTTTAATACTTTACAAGATCACTACAAACAGGCAAAGTACCATCTGACTGGAACCACGCAAATGTGACACCTGTATTAAAAAAAGGGGATAAACACAACCCAGGCAACTATAGGCCTATATCCTTAACATGCATAGCTTGCAAATTACTCGAACATATATTTGCAAGCAGCATGATGAATCACTTAGAAACAAACAACACTCTGTATGAATTACAACATGGATTTAGGGCAAAACGATCCTGTGAATCCCAAGTCATCTCACTGATACATGAATTATTCCAAAACAACGACAAGAACATACAAACAGATCTTATAATCATGGATTTTGCTAAAGCTTTTGACAAGGTACCACACAAAAGATAACTATACAAAATGAAATACCTTGGCATATCAGATTAAATCTTTAACTGGGTAGTCTAGAATCCTTTCTTTCAAACAGAACGCAAACAGTACTTTTAGAAAACATGTCATCTTCAAAAATACCAGTCTCATCAGGTGTCCCACAGGGTACAGTACTAGGACCAATACTATTCTTAATTTACATAAATTACCTCCCAGATTACATCCATCCTAGCATAATCAGACTCTTTGCAGATGACAGTATATTAATCTACCGACAAATTAAAACTCAAAACGACTGCCTCAAGCTTCAAGAAGACCTAGAAGCTGCCATACAATAGGAAAAAGATTGGCTTATGTCTTTCCATCCAGACAAGTGTAACATCATGAATATAACAACAAAAAGAAATCCCATCCACTTTTATTATAACATGTATGACACATCTTAGAATCTGTAAAACATGCAAAATACTTAGGTATCACCATCTCAGCAGACCTAAAATGGAACACCCGCATCCAACGAACCGCTGTTGTACTGTATGTGACTCATTTACAAACGAAAATATTAAATCACTATAAAAAGTACAGAAACGGGCGGCAAGGTACGTGTGAAATAGACACTACAACACCAGTGTGTATGAGATGCTAGGCACCATGAAATGGCAAACCGTGCAAGAACGCCGACTACGAACAAGACTTATAATGTTCCACAAAATTCTAAATGAAAATATAGCCATTTCATCGCATAATGTATTACAACAGAGTCAGTATACTACGAGATCCACCAATAAAGAATTCTACAGAAAAATTCAATGCAATAAAGACAGCTATACATTTTCTTTTTTCTGTCAAACCGTTAAAGTCTGGAACAAACTTTCCTCTGAAATTACTATAAAAACACTACTACAAAAAACTTCAAGGGTGCACTCACACACGATGTGCTCCTTGATACTTACCCTCATCTGAAATAAACAGATAACTTTAAGACTTGTTTTTATCTTATACTAAAAAAATAAAAAAATAAAAATGTAATATTTAAAACTAAATAAAAAAAATGTAGAAATTAAAAACAAAGAAAAAATTGAAAATACGAAAATATATGACCAAAAACAACTTTGAACAAGAAATATTTTGTTAATCTATGTTTTTACAAAAAATATTCACATAAATTTATTTAAAAAAAAAACATTTACCAGACATGCACCAGAAAGTAAACATCAGTACGTTGATGGTTTTCTGTAACAAAAGAAGAAGAACCAATTGATACAACATAAGCTCTGTAGAGCTTTTATCCGACATACATAAAGCACATAAAACATAAAGCACATCATGCAAAGAATAAATAATGTTATCAAGCACAGTAATTAATAAGCACAATTAAAGCATATAAAGCAAACATAAAATGCAGATAACTAACATTCGTGCAATAGCTATTATATAAACCACTAAAAGTAATTCAAGCCTTGACCTATAATGGTTTACTTTTATGAATTGTTATTTGGATGGAGAGTTGTCTCATTGGCACTCGTACCACATCTTCTTATATCTATTTGAAACACAAATAAAAAGTTATGCCTCAAAATTTAAAAGCCAGAGTATACAAGATAAATAAATACATGTTCTACAGCTCACTGAGATCTGCAGGAGGAACACTGACACGAACTGCCCTCCCAATTACCAACCAAACTTTTAAACTGACCCAATGGCATTTCTTCCCTCATCTTATTCGGCAGTTCGTTACAGAGTTTGGCTTCTGTATATCTCAATGAGTGTAGCCCATGGGTAGTTGTCTTTACCCTGGGAACATCTGCTATGTTGTTATTTCTAAAAGAGTATGTTAAACTTTAGCTTGAAAGCATGATTTAGTCATCCCTGTTTTTTTTTCAGTTTTAATCAACAACAATATATCTGAATGTTTGACTTATTTTAATATGAAGTACGGCTCATGGTCACGTTATAATTTTTCCACACCTGATGGCGGATCCAGGAAAATCGTTGTGATTACATTCATCTATACGTATGTCTCATATTCAATTTCATGCATTACTGAATCCCTTGAAAACATCGCTATTATTTTACTTCATTTGAAATATAAACTGAATTTTTATTATAAAAGTTAGGTAACTGCATATTTGTTGTCCATTGCGGGACTGGCCAATGTCACTCAATTTTCCAATTTTCAGACTTGAACCGTCCAATTTAGGACAATTACATACATGTATGATAAAATAACAACATGAGAAAAAGTATTGTTAGAATCGCATCCGAATACATCAAATATCGTTTTTAAGAAGGAACGTATTTAAGATACTATAAGGCGTAGAGGTAAATAGCTATATGTCTCACGACCTTCAAAAATTATTTGATTGCCTATGAGACTAATCTCCATCATGCAGATCAACTGACGTAGGACCACAGGGACTCGGTTAGCAGATTAAAATTTTGTAAATCAATGTTTTTAATTTATTTTTTATTATTTCCTGTCTATTTGCATTACTATATTAACGTATTTAACGTTGCCATCACTATTTTTTTGTTTTCTGGCAATGTGCAGTTTACTATCCATATCCATATACTGAAAAAACCTAAAGGGATCTAAGTCGCCATCTTGAATTGCCTTCCCTACTTTAGATAAAAAATAATTAAAAATATTAATAAATTACTATATACCTTACAACAGCCTTCATTTTCTTCCGAAATTATTCTTCTATCACATGCATATTTTGATTTGTGGATTGATAGAACCCTTACGCAGTTTCAGTTGCATTCGTGTCAGAATATTCAAATTTCCCGGCGAAAGCAACGTATCATTCGGAAACTTCCAGGTTGATGCGTTTACTACAACGATAAATCCTTATAAACAGACGAGTGCTGTCCCCTGATTTATTATTACATATCGAGCGCAAAATTATTAACCATGTTAACGAATAGAACCTTTCTTCAAACGGGGTAACATAAATCATTGACTTTTTCGTATCGTAGACACATCAATAAAATGAAGAAGTTACTTAAAATATTGACACGTTCAATGGGATTTATAAGGTTTACTAACAGTACCAGGACATAAAAAAGGGGGAGGGCCGGTTGGTAGGTCAACTTGGAGTAATACTTTGAAAAAGTATTATATTAACTTATCATACATGCATGTATGAAGTTCTATCAGTAGGCCCCTTTTCCATATACATACATACTCCTCTGATTATATAAGTGTTGTACTGCATAAATCCATGATTTGAAAAATATCAGGACGATGTCAGAAGATCTCAGAAATACAACCCGATAGTTTGGGACAATCATTTGATATTTTCAATGGGCGGAAGGATAGGAGGATAATCTGATATTGAAACAATACATGCACTAACTGTTCAAAGACTTTTTTGTTTGATATTTAATTTATATGAAGGATATCTTGGTGTGGCGTAGGTATGAAGTTAGTGGACAGCACTCGTCTGTTTATAAGGATTTATCGTTGTAGTAAACGCATCAACCTGGAAGTTTCCGAATGATACGTTGCTTTCGCCGGGAAATTTGAATATTCTGACACGAATGCAACTGAAACTGCGTAAGGGTTCTGTTAATCCACAAATCAAAATATGCATGTGATAGAAGAAGGCTGTTGTAAGGTATATAGTAATTTATTAATATTTTTAATTATTTTTTATCTAAAGTAGGGAAGGCAATTCAAGATGGCGACTTAGATCCCTTTAGGTTTTTTCAGTATATGGATATGGATAGTAAACTGCACATTGCCAGAAAACAAAGAAATAGTGATGGCAACGTTAAATACGTTAATATAGTAATGAAAATAGACAGGAAATAATAAAAAATAAATTAAAAACATTGATTTACAAAATTTTAATCTGCTAACCGAGTCCCTGTGGTAGGACTGGGCAGCTATAGGTCACCGATCTTACGAACTTCGACAATGATATGATTGCCAATGAGACTAATATCCATCATGCAGACCAACTGACGTAGGACTGAGCAGCTATAGGTCACTGAACGTACGAACTTCGACAATGATATGATTGCCAATGAGACTAATCTCCATCATGCAGACCAACTGACGTAGGACTGAACAGCTATAGGTCACTGATCGTACGAACTTCGACAATGATATGATTAACAATGATACTACTCTCGATCAGAGACCAAATGCATGACTCAGAAGTAAACATCTAGAATGGTTACCGTACGTTCTTCGGTTTTATATGTTTTCCTTAAGGGATTCTGAAATATATATGAATCAAAGAAAATGTTAGATATGAATGAACGAAACAATGACACAACAATACAATAACTAAACGACACATTTTTTCTATTTATTTTTTACCTTTGATAATTAAAAACATATCACCAAGCAGACATGAAACTAAGAGAAACATACATTTGGACGTATATATACATGTAAAATCCTCACCGCGACATAAAAAAAAACATAACTTTGGCCATATACCTGTATATGTGAAAGCAGACACATGAAAAAAAAAAACGTAACCTTGGCTTTATGTACATGGAAAAAAAAAAAACCAGACAGAAAACAAGAATGAGTCCACAGTACACGGATGCCCCACTCGCACTATCATTTTCTATGTTCAGTGGACCGTAAAATTGGGTTACAAATCTTATGTGGCATTTTAATATGAAAGATCATATCATAGGGAGCACGTGTACTAAATTTCAAGTTGATTGGACTTCAACTTCTTCATAATATACCATGACCAAAACTTTAACCTGAAGCAGGACAGACGGACGAACGGACGGACGGACGGACGAACGAACGGACGAACGGACATACAGACTAGAAAACATAATGCTCATAAATGGGGCATAAAAATAAAGAAAACTTAACTTTGACCTTACACATGTAAAACATTTCATTCATTCAGCGGTATATGAATTGTTAACAGATGATGTTTTATCTTTATTAAAATAACTGTGTTTTTAAATAAGTAATTCGAATACAAATTGTTTATAGATATATTGTACTAAAATAATACATGAAAGTATGTAAATATAAAATAAATATCGATTTAGATCTTATAATCGGTAGTCATTTATTTTTGTCTTCCTGTAAGACATATATATATCTCACATGTTTCCCTGAATAGTATAGTTAATTGTTACACATGAATTCTAAAACATTCATTTGAAATTAATTACTGCAAGGAATCCCATTATCAGGCTCTGAAGAACTATTCTTGTAAATGAGGGACAAGCACGCGAGGATGTGATTTTATCTGAAACAATTTAACATAGAACAGAGCGTTGAGCTAAGCTAAGTCCAAGTGGTAAGTACAGCACTGTTATACTATGATATATCTACTTTTTTTAATCTATATTTATTTTGAAATAAATGGGTTATTTTCGTGCAATATGTCAATTAGCATTTTGTATTTTACTATTCGTGCTTTATGCTTATTATTTACCGTGATTCGTAAATTGGTAAAAAGCGAACATGCAATGTATTTTGATAAATTCTTATTCAGTCGTTCAGCGTTAAATGGCCATTTGTTTCCCCTTTTTGTGCTCCTACCCCTCCATTTCAAGACGTTCATTAATATAAGATCTTACAAGTATTTACAAACGGGAAAAAAAGCTTGGCTTAATTGTATCATGTATATGGTAAATATATCTTAAGAACTATACAAATGATGTCGTTAACAGTCATAGACAAGAGAATTACGTTTTATTAATTGTTTACTTCCGTTTTCCCATTTGGCTGATATAGTGGTTACACACACTAACGTACAAACTTAAATTGTATATATTTATACTAGTATATTCAATTACGGATGAGGTAAATATGTTGGTTGTTGACTTTTGAAGGAAAACAAAACTTATATTCACTGAGGTAAATGACCGAAGCAATTATCATTTTTCAAGTCAATTACCGTATTTGTTATTATAGATATTCCATAGATAATTATGTATATTCAATGACAATTAAAGGTAACAGAACATGTCATTTAGTTCGATAAATATCAATTTATTCAGGTTAACACTATTTTAAAACTAAATACAATTCGCAACGGAAAACATACTGAAATAATACAAATAGCTGACTGTGTGGTATCATGGCCAGGGCTTTGATCATTGTTGAATGCCGTACGGTGACATATAGTTGTTATTTCTGTATCATTTGGTCTCTTGCGGAGAGTTGTCTCATTGGCAACCATACCACATCTTCTTTTTATATATAATGGTTTACTTTTACAAATTGTGACTAGGATGAGAGTTGTCTCATTGTCACTCATAACACATCTTCTTATATCTATTGATAGAATCATATTCAAAACAGTGTGGCTGTGGCCATTGATTGACGACCTAAATTATCCCATTGACGGGGACAGATTAGGTGAACGTTTGTCTGTAACGACCACTGCTCTCTATGTACTTGTTATAGACACTGAAACTGTGGGGTCTCCAAAGGTTCTCAACACCTAAATAAAGTAATTAGAAAAACTAATCAGTAATAATACGATGTTTTGATTTATATCAATAATATAAATCAAAACATAAAGGTTATTCCTGATTAATTTTTCGAATTATTTTATTATTGAAGGCGTTAAGAACCTTTGGTGACCCCACTGTTTAGATTCTATAATAAGTAAGTAGTGAGCAGTGTTCGTTACAGTCAAACGTTCACCTAATCTGTCCCAGTCAATGGGATAATTTGGGTCGTCAATCAATGGCCACAACCACACTGTTTTAAATATGATTCTAAATGTTTGGTGCTTCTCACTTCTCTATAAAAATCCATAATCAGAAGAAAAGACAGGCAATGCCATATATAGTCGGGCATGGCAAAACAAACACAATTACAACAGACAGACAAACAGCAATTGAGCCACTAAACAAATAAATAATTTATTTTTAAAACACGACCACCATCTTATATAATATATATCTGATGAACTCATAATACATAGTACTGGGATTTCATTATTATTCGTTGGATAACAATTTTCGTGGATTGCATGGGTATAGACGAAACACGGAATTAAATGTTGAACGAATGACAAACTTCCTGTAGGCTCTTATGAAGACTTCAACAAATCGACGAAATTAAATGTAAACAACATGAACGTTTTCCTAAATCAACGATATTGCTGCCCATACAAATACATGAAACCACAGTAAGCGGTTGAATAAAAGGAGACGTTAGTTTAAAGCAATAAGATAGCAACCCAACATAACATTGGAAAAATTATCAAGTTCATCACCACCATAACATCTCCAATTTAGATGTTTTAGATGAAGTAAAGAACCACATAATATATGCTATTTAAACCCAGAAAGATGAACACATTAACGTACATGACTTTGAACACGAACACTATTTCGTATCTAGTTATATCGTAAGTAATTTGATTATTTGTTTGAGAATTCAACCTCCCACTGTATATATCGTATGTCAAGCGCAATGTACTGCAACATGTATTAGAGTGTGAGTAATTTCGATGTTTTGGTTATAATATACATGTACAAATGTATAAATGCGCTTAATTTATTTAAAAAAAATGAATCCGGGATACTTGTCCATGTCTTTTTTAAATTGGTTATTTGATGTGTACATCTATTTGACGAACATAGGTCCGGACACGTTTTATATAGTATGTATTCTTGTAACATATCATTTGTGAATATTTTTTGACCCTCAATCGATCATTATGTGCATGCATGATATTGGAATATTTGTTAGATTTTCATTTGTTTCCGCATACGCTAGTTAATTGCATTCGGAACTTCATTTAAAATAAACATTTGCTTTGTCAGTTCATGACAACTTTTGTTGTCACGAAGCGAACAAATAAATTATCAAATTGGAAATGAACAATGTTACGTCAAATACCAATCAAACATGTAATCGAAAATTACACCAAAAAGGAAATTATGCTGTTTCCAATGTCAAAACTAATATGGTATCATAACGTGTTGGTATTTGGCGGAATCTTAAATTTGCTGTGCTCACTATAAAAGATAGAATGCTTTTCGCCAGGAAATTGCTTTTCTGACAGTTGTCATAACTTGTTTAATATTTGATCTAGAAAGTGTTAAAAAGGAAATTGAACATTCAGACAAATTATATTTAGTCGAATCTTCGTGCGACTCGTTTCTGACATACAACCGTAGATCAGTCACGCGGGCTTTGTCGATTGACTTAATTGTAATTACTTGCAATTTGTCCATATAGACATTTATACATTTGAGGAACGATAATTAGTCTAAAATTACATTATTGTTTTGCTTAATATTATGCAATAACATTAACGGTACCAATTTTCCTGCACCAGATGCGCATTTCGACAATACATGTCTCTTCAGTGATGCTCGTGGCCAAAATATTTGAAATCCAAAGCTTATATAAAAGATGAAGAGCTATAATCCAAAAGGTCCAAAAGTATAGCCAAATCCGTGAAAGGAATCAGAGCTTTGCATGAGGGAGATACATTCCTTAATTTATAATAATTTCTATCATTTTGTAACAGCAAATTTTAATAACACAAAAAATCCGTATTTTCATGCAAGCAGTTTCAGTTTGGATGCGAATGTGTTACAATTCTTAATGCGGTTATAGAAACTGAAGATAATGTTTAGAAAAGTTTGACCTGTGTTGAAGGCATAACTGTCACGTGACAATCATGTACAGAAATGAAAGCGCCATTACCTTGCATTATGTCTTTTTCAAGATCGCGTATAGGATTATGTTTTATAAATCATTTCTGCTATTGATACATGTAGTTGGTAAACCTGCTAATATGCATATGCATTGATTGCTAATTGCATGCTGAAAGTGCAATGGCAAATACGTACATGTATAACATAATAAGACGAGAACAATATAATGATTTATGCTGTTAACTTATTAAACAAACACTTCTGCTATTCGCACAAAATGTCAACGCTTTTAACCCCAAATGAAATTACAAAAATAAACAATCATAAAACTTAAATAACAAGAAATCTATGAAAATTTAAGGTTCCGGAATAACAACAACTGAGTAATACACTAGCCTCTCTGAGCCAAGTGTTACGATCAAGTCAACCTCCATCACTCTAGATCATACCCCTTGGCGACCAAAGACGAGTAAGACAAGAACTGGATATATTTGATAAAATTAAGAATGGAAATGGGGAATGTGTCAAAGACCAACGAACCCGTCTGAGAATTAGACCGACGCGCTGACTCAGAGTCTAAATTGCTAGTTCACTGAGTAACAATCCGCATGATAATCCTCCTAATTATCTGTATATAATCACATTATTCCTCAATGTCACTTGTTTGGCGGATAGATTATAAATATAGTTGTCAAGTCTATGGTTAGATTAGACTTGCCTCCAGCTATATAATGAATAATTAACCTAAGAGTTGCGGGAGGAAAAAGTCCTGTGCTGAGCTCTTATGGGGACTACAGGCTCTTGTCCTGGGACAGGTAAATCATATTTGTTAATAACTTGTCATTAGGTTTTTGGTAAAAATTTCTCCCATTGGCAATAATTGTATAAACTCTCCATATTTTTACATAGAGAATGTGGAGTTGTCTTTGAACACTCCCCCGCCTGTATGATCAAATTGTAAAAATCAGCTGGAAAAAAGTTCTTGACTCATCAGAAAGGTATTACAAAAACAAGACACAAAACAATTACTATAAACCAAACGATAAACCCAAAAGTACCGGTATAGATGTTTTACTTGTACTTGTGACTGAAAGCTTAATTTCATAGCCTAATTTCAACTCAAAGCACGAGAAAAGTGATGAACCTTTGCCTATGATTTCTTATGTGTGTGTAATAGTTTATAATTTGTGCTTTGATACACCACAACATTTCTTTTTGTCATTCGTGTTTTATGGAAGCCATCATATAAAGTTTCCAATGCCTGAGATGTATGCTCTTATATCATATGTTTACTGTTGTTGTGTGATATTTATATAATTATGTTTCTTCATTTCCTCACTTTCAGAGTGTCACGCACGTTAGGAATCATAATGCAACAACTCTTTGAAGGGTATGTTGCAAGGCTAAATTTCAGCCCCTTTTCAAAATACTCACTTTTTCCATTGGCAGTACAAATCTCCGCAACCTTCATTCTGCATGGCCTGTATTGTAAGACATACAGATTATATTCATTGTTAATTTGTTCTCGTCCTTAACATGCATGACATATTTGCTACTGGACGTGAATCACAAAACACTCAATCAACCTGCACTTTCGGACAGTTTGTTCCTTGAAATTTGTGAAAAAGGGTGATATGATTGCCAATGAGACAACTATACACACAGAAATATCTTCAACAATATATCACTTACATGTACTTGGAAAATGGAAATAAAAATAAAGAGTAAGTTCACGAAGGTGAATTTGGGCTCTTAAATGACTAAAAATTTCGAATGAAAAAGGAAAGAAATCTGACAAATATAAACAAAATCAGCCAGCTTAGACGAGTTACAAATTATTTGCCACAAACTTATAAATTACCGCGTTGAATTTCTATAATAAACTGAGTATTTTAAGGCACGTGGCATTATCAACAAGAATTGTGCGATCATGTCATGGCGATTAAAAAGGATTAGCAAATAGCAATAACAGATATGCATGTACAGATCTAAAAAAAAACAAAAGATACCACAGGCATGATTTTTTACCTTCTAAATGTATAAAAATTATTCACGATCAGCGGTAAAATCAAACATTAACGTGACATTGCTATTCGAAATTCGACACTGCGAGAACTTTAGATACATTTATTGTCGTTGCAATGTTTGTCCGATCGATGCCAGATATCGTGATACATTAATTAGCAACTGAGTTCTGTAATACACTTCCAATAAAATTGAGAATGGAAATGGGAAATGTGCCAAAGAGACAACAACCCGACCACAGAGAAGACAACAACAGAAGGTCACCAACAGGTCTTCAATGCAACGAAAGTTTGAATATGCTAGATATTTCCAAAAAAAGAATGCGTTCTCACAAGTGCTACGAACTGGCATGTGCTTATAACGAAATGAAAATGATTCACTTTCTTAATGATTCTATCTTTATGAAAAAAAGTGATGTGGAATGATTGCTGCTAATGAGACAACTGTCCACAAGTGACTAAATTTCATAGATGTTGACTATTAAAGTAGCTGTGCGGCCTTTTAAACATCACCACCAAGGTAAAACTATATTCTAGCTGACAATGCGGTATGGGCTTTCCTCATTGTTAAAGCCCATACGCGACACATAGTTGCTAACCTCTATGTCATGTTGGTTTCTGATGGCTAGTTGTCTCATTGACAATCATATCACATTTTCAAACAAATTAAGAATAGATATACATGTAATATACCAACTTCTATAAGCAAGGACTGAAGCTCATAAACTCAGCAATCGTGTTAAACGCAGGACTTCGGGAATGTCCGGAGAGCCTACAACCTTGCTTCGGAAGTTGGTAATATACAACAAAACACTACACAATTTTAGGCTCCTGACTAACAGAGTTCATTTGCACAGGTATCTATTTGTTGTCACTCAAATAATTGGTTGCTTTAAATTCTGCTTTGTTTAGGTTAAATTGATACAGTATAGACTATTAACACTTGAGATGATAAGTCCCACTATATTATTTTTCAACACAAACCATTTTTTGTTGTTGTTCCTTGACATTTCACAACATTGTAAAACGTGATTTGATAGGCAATAAAACAAAAGACGTTTCCTGTTCTTTAATAGATAATGTTTCATATAAATACTTATTATATAGATTTGATCAATATATCGTATAAATGTGAGCAACGTCGTGATATTTAACCACGTTTTAGATTGGTATTTGTACTTTACTTTATAATTACAATTTAGGAACAGATTAACCAGTATCGGTTATACTAGGTATTGGAATTACCACACTTACAGAAATAATTCTTGATGAGGCGTATGCCATTACTAGAACGGTCATCTCTTTTACAATTCTATGAAAATTTCGAATTATTTTTTTTTCTTTTATTTACCTGTTATTGTGGAAGCTCGTGTCATCATAAAAAACAACAACATTGCATTACATGTATCATGTTTCATTATAACTTACGCTATTTTGATTGACAAACAGTAATATCGCGTCATTCTGAAATCAACCTTCATTTCAAAATGAATGTAACTTTCATGATGACATGAGCTTTCACAACAAAGCTCAGGTAAATAAAAAAAAAACAACTGATCAGTTTATGTTTTTGTTTTGATTATTTGTTTCTTCCCTTTTTTTTAGGGAAAAGGGGGGGGGGGGGGGTTATTTCAAGTACAAACAAAAATTAGATAAAAAAAAACCTCGCCATTTCGCCACAACCGATGAATAGTCGATGCCTTACAGAGGTAAATATAAGCGTTCTCTATTTTACGATTTGTTACTTCATTGGGGTGTAAAAGCGTTGACCGAAGTACATTTTGTAAAAACGTGCACACGGTCAACGCTTTTACAACCCTATGAAGTTACAAAAAGAAGCATTCAATACTTATAATTACAGTTTTTAGCTAGGATCATGAAAACACGATTTTTATAAAGTTTTTATTTAATTCACCTGTGCACTTTATTGTTAGACCTCGTGTCATCATGAAGGATAAATTTTATTGTGAAATGCAATTGATTAAGGAATAACGCGAGATGTGCAGTTTGCCAATCATAATAACGTATTATATTATGAAACAAACATCTAAATTACATGTAATTATTAAACTATAAAACCAAACGCTTCCATTTGTCGATTAATTAACTCTATAATATTAGTTCAATCAATGCAAGTAGAATTTCATTTATCACCTGTGTATATTAAAAACTATAATTAATACCTTGTAGATTCATTTTAATAAACTTAATTAACAGTTCTAACCCATTTTTATACCTCAAAAGGAAAATATATAGATTTATCCATATGAAGTAATTATCCATATCAATAACCAATTTGTTGGTTAATTGTATTACAGTTACAAGATATTGAACAATTTACGGTCAGCAACTTGTATACTCAACCTCACATATAACACACCACTTTTAATATAATTTATTGTTTTTGCGAAACAATTTCAAAATAAACCATTGGTGTACAGAATAATTTTCGTTTTAGTGGTGAGAATGTCATATGTACTTTTAGTTTAGACGACGACAGCACAGTCAAAATTGAAAGTCTAAGATTAGTTAATTTCAAATTCATTACAGCCGATTCATTGAGTGCATAGGGAAAGGTAGAATCCTTGGTTAGCTTGCTTGTTAGCTGAACCGTGAATTCATTATTAAGTAAGGTATACTACCCTTCTTTCGAAGTAGTCTAGTCTTGCAGACAAATAGATTGGTCATTTGTCGGAATAGTCTACTCTAAAAGGAGGGTAGTTTACCTATCCTAATAGTGACTTCACCGTTTAGCTAACAACCATTCTAACCAAGGATTCTACCTTTCCCTACACACTTAATGAAATCGGCTGTAAAAATCGATTTAATTTAGGAAACAACATTTTAAAGTAAACTTAGCGAAAAGATACACATGACTTTAGTCAGTTACACATTGATCATTTTTTCACTTTGTGGCTGAATATGTTTTTTAGAGGTCAGTACTGAAAAATAGATGAATCTTCATGTTCATAGAATGTATTGCTAATTAATGCACACAGATTGTGTGAAATTTATCTCTATTCAAAAGTTTACCGGATGCAATGGGAATTTTTACTCAAGGACATTACTAAAAATGGTGTGTTCCTTTAATTGATGAGTATATACGAGTCTCATGAATCATAGAATGCATGGATTAAGGCTTTATACAGTATTTAGAAAATGAATGTAAGTTGAGACGGTTCTGATATTTAATAACTTTCATATTGATCAGAAACTGAGATTGAATAGATTTTTTGTAGCAATTAGGATTTTATAAGTGTCATGAGAGTTCAAGAGTATCGTACAATGTATATATATTGAAGCAAAGTGTTAAGAACGAGTTCGAAGTTGTGTTTAGTTCAGTAAGGAATGTAGCAATTATAGGTAATTGTTACTCAGGTGTTTTTATTACATACTTATTATTCTATCAGGGTAAGTCTACACACACCAAATGAATGTTTACTAAAAAAAATATAAAAAAAATTGTAAATATAGACTGTTAGTCTTTCGTGGCAGATTCCGCATAGTAGACAATGTTTTGTATCGGCGTTTTTGCTTTGCAATGATGGGCTGTTGTCGCATCGTTCTTTGCCAATGTCTGTTGGGGAACAAAACGAAATTAATACGATACATTTAAATTAGTCAATACAACAGAGATCAACAGAAGACCGAGATTTAAAAATTAAAATAAAACAAGAATGTGTCCATAGTCTACGGATGCCCCAATCGCACTATAATTTTCTATGTTTTGTGGACCGTAAAATAGGGGTCGGAACTATAATTTGGCATTAAAATTAGAAAAATCATATCATAAAGAACATGTATACAGTTTTAAGTTGATTGGACTTAAACTCGGTGGCCGAGTGGTCTAAGTAGTTACTTCTTTAACCAATAGCCGGTTAACACTGAAGTTGTGATTTCGAACCTCGTTAATGTGGGTGCACTCGACTCCAATCTTAATTGACTAGGATTTTCAGTTTTCTTATCGAAGTTTTCTCCGGGCACTGCGGCTTCCTCAATAAAAACTGACCGCCACGAATTGCGTAAATGCGATGCTTAAAGTGGCGTTCAAACACCAAAAATCAAATCAAATTCACCAAACACTACCACGATCAAAATCTTTAACCTGAAGCGGGACAGAGGAACGGACGCACAAATCAGAAAACAAAATGCCCTTATATGGGACATAAAAAGTCCTGTGACATTATGAAATACTGAGATGTCCTTTTACAGGCGTAGGATGTATACAATACGCCGCACGGTCTGTTCGATACTTAAGTTTAAAGGAGCACAACTCCACGTTCTCGACAATGAACGCCAGCCTTAGTCAGTGGCGGATCCAGAAATTTTCATAAGTGGGGGCCCACTGACTGACCTAAGAGGGGCCCGCTCCAGTCACGCTTCAGTGATACCCTATTGAACCAAATTGTTTCCCAAAAAGGGGGGCCGGGCCCCCTGCCCTACCCTAATCCGCCTTTGCTAGTATGGTTGTTGGCTGACTTATTATTTAATGAAGTTTGTCGTTCCTGTTGACATAGATTTGTTTTAGATCTCTAATCTGTAACAGTTGATAACGATTTCAAATTGTAGTTGAGTCAACCATATTTAAGTTTTTTTTTTAAATCGATTAATCAGTTTTGTGGATTTCGATTATTCGAAGAAAGAAAAAAGAATTATCTTACGATGGTAAAGACACTGAAAAACTATTAATTCATTTCAAAAATATGATCTATAAGGGCATGTTACTCTAATATTTAATGTCACAATGGACACAACTGCTATTTAATTATTTTTATTGTTATTGCGAACCCAATTGAACCTTTCCATAGATTCACCTGATAGTGACCTGTCCATTTAAACTTTTGGCAGTTCTATTGTCCCATTGAACAAATACAACAGGTATTGTTCTCTGTATAGTTTAATCGCTCAGACCTTTAAATTTCTTCTTAGAGAAATCTATCACTCATTGATTAATCTACCAGAGTAATTTAAAGTTTATCTGCTAAATTGATGGATATAAAATGTTTCACATAAAAAAAAATGCCTGTGATTTGATGTTTATTAAAACAAATTAAATATTTTTTTCAATCTGTTCAAAATAAATAATAATTTAATCATAAAAAGTTTGTTTTTAAAAAAAAAAGTATTGTTCGTATGAAAATTTGCATCTTTTAGTTTTTGTTTAGTTATAGAATACTTTTAAGAAGGCCTTAATATATAAACATCAACATTTTTAGGTTTTTTTTATCAATTTTTTTTTCGAAATAGGAATAATGTGGATTTTTTTCAGAAATCAACTTTTATTATTAATGTTTGAATCAGTGTTTACATTCAACAGATTGAAAATATAATACATTCAAACTCATATACAGTTTTTTATAAATAGTTAACATGTTATTTCCATCTAATTTAGCAGTTAATTTTTTACTCAGGTAGATTAATCAATGAGTGATAGATTTCTCTTAGAAGAAATTTAAAGGTCTGAGTGAATAAACTATACAGAGAACAATACCTGTTGTATTTGTTAGATGGGACAATAGAACTGCCAAAAGTTTAAATGGACAGGTAACTATCAGGTGAATCTATAGAAAGGTTCAATTGGGTTCGCAATAAGACGAAAACTTATTATTGCAGAAATTTATTCAGTAAGACAAGTATGTGTCATAGTATATGTTAATATGATTTTTCATGCATGTTTAGTGTCTCTTCTCTCTTTCTAAATCTCATCAAAATAAATTTAAACACAATTTTGGTCTTTTAACATTTTATAATTCGAAAAAGTACGATTAAAGAAATAAGTAAAAAGCACTTTAATATTATTTTTTTTCCTCAAGTAAAATGCATGATATCATTTTTTTTTATTGGCAATGCAAACAAGGAATCTGATGTACAGTAGTTGTCGTTTGTTTATGTAATTCATACGTGTTTCTCGTTTCTCGTTCTTTTTATTTAGATTAGACTGTTGGTTTTCCCGTTTGAATGGTTTCACACTAGTAATTTTGGGGCCCTTTATAGCTTGTTGTTCGGTGTGAGCTAAGGCTCCGTGTTGAAGGCCGTACATTGACCTATAATGGTTTACTTTTTTAAAAATTTTTTTTGGATGGAGAGTTGTCTCATTGGCACTCACATCACATCTTCCTATATCTAAGCTTTGGACCATTGCTTTATTTAACACACAAACAACCTTGTAGCCTCTTTCCTGCCAATCACAAGTTATATCGGACCTATTCAAATAAAATTAAGTTTTCCAATGATTCTTTTTTTATACTTAATATATATGGAAAACTTGTCACTGGACGTTGTCAAACAACATTCAGGCAATAATGAGCCACACATCCTTTTTAAGGAAATTTATAATTCGCTGATTTTTTTCTCGACAACAAAATACGTGTTAAAGTTGATAATGGATAAAAGAAGAAATTTAACGATAAACAATAGCCGCAGGCAAAGTTATACATACATAAAAGAAACGAAATGGAAAATACAAGTGCGTAATACTTTTGAACTGATTAGTCGAATATTTATACTCACTCTTATTCAAATGATAGAACTTAACCTCAAAGGAAAAAAAAAGGAAACCATCTGTTGTGCAAATTACAAAATACGTTTGAGTGTTATTTATTTTGCTCTTACCACAGAGCGGTTGTATTGGACACTTTTGCTCCAGTCTATTGACAAGGCATCACACTTCAATAAATAGTATTTATCTTTTAAACGTAATCTATAGTCCTATAAATATATGTGTTCGTGCTTAAGATCCAAACAGAATTTTAGATGCGATCATTTAAAATTTATAGTGTTTCTTTTGTATTTGCAAATATCAATTTTCGTAGATATGAGAATTGAAGAAAAAAAACACAATTATACATTTTTTTTATTTTTACATACATTGGATATTTGTTTCATTAGTTATAGTCTAAAGGCATTACATGCAAATGATCACCAGCACTGATAATACCGTATATATCATTCTCTCACCTAAAGCTTATTGCAATATCATAACATAGATATGAACTATATTATATTTTGTTTCCAGGAAAATTGAGTCGTTCAACACTATTGATTAACTTCATGGTATACGAAGCTAAACGCACAAATCATCTTCAAAGAGAAAGAGGCTTTGTCTCAACAATGGTTTATATTTTCAGAATAATTTGATATTTCACTCGAGGCGCGGAATCATATTATATGTTACTTACCGTTTTTATACTCGACATTCAGTTAAAAAAAGTGATTTTTTATTCAATCACTATCTGCACGATTATAAAAAAAGAGAATTAGAATAAAGTAAAGAGATCAAATTATGGAAATAGTACGTGAATGTGAATGTGTTGTATGGACCCGGGACGTCTGTGATGACCACATGTTAAAGTGGAATTAATTACTGAAAAAAATAGACAATATCTGTGATTCCAACGATTCAGTATTATTGGTTACTGGAACAATACGTGTTCAAAACTACCATGTACCTGTCTCCTTTAAATATTTTCTACACCAACGTCGAACATCTGTCGGAAGATTTACTCACAGAGACGGATTTAGAAAGAAAAGTTAAAAGTTACAAGGATAAAGAACAGATTCCAAAATTACAAGTATTTTATAAATGTGGACGTTATTTTACGCTTAACAATGCAGAACTCCGAGTGTGTCGAAAATTACAAAATGACGGTTTTTGTCATAGAATCAAAGTGGAAAAAGTACCGGTGAAACGAATTCCGAAAGGTATTTTAGATACGATGGAGGTACCAGAAACAGACTGTCCAATCACTAGGGGTAAGTTCATTTATATCGTTTAGAAGATTGGATTGTCATATCAGACAATCTTTTGGTTCGTTTGTTTTTTCATTACAGTGTATCCGTTCACAAAAAAACTTTATAAATACAAACAAAATCCACAGTGAAAGACATTGTAGCACAGGGCCATTCGTCTCTATCCGAAAGGGTTCTACTGGGATATTGTTAATACAGTTTATGAGATCATACATGCACAACTTATCGATCCTTTCTGTTAGTTGCACGTTATAAACCATACCGGGGAATGCCATGCTCCTTATACGAATGGTGCCCTTTCAGCATCAGTTGTTAAGAGTGGGCTCATTTGTTTGAAGCTACAGAACAAAGTTTACTCTATTATACCCCCTGTTGCTTTCATCCCCTTTACTGTGTGTCTTACTGTCTGTCCGTTTCTTCTCTATTTCTGTTTTATTTTCATCGCCAATATAACTATTTGACTTGGGTTTATATCTTTGTAAGCGAAGGATATTTTTCTGTTGAAGAGTAAACTTACCTGGACGTACCATACTTTTCTTGAAGGAGGAACACACAAATAGTTTGTTCAGCATTCTAGTTGGACAAATTCAATAATACTTTTGGGTCGAAGCGCTCTAGATGAATGCAAATATATTCCATTCTTGTACATTAACAAACTATATTGACATAATAGAACTGGACTACTAGTGACATGCTTAAACTATTTACAAATAATTATTTAATATGTAAACAACTGAATAATAACAAATTTTATCATATTTTGTTTATGTTTTGATAAGCTTATGCTACGATAAGGAAGGCAATAGACTACGCTGATATTACGCGCTTGTCGTCCTCATTATCACCTCACGACATCGTCTTCAGTATGACCTCACGATTCTACTACATCATAGCCACTATATTCTGTTGTACTTTTAGCACAACCTTTTGATTCATTTAGAGGTATGTGTACAACTGGTGAATCAAGCTATTTATAGGAACGAAAAGCGTAGTGACAACGTAGTAGAAACGTTATGGAGTTGTAGTTTGATCGTATAGTAAACTCGTATTAAGATCGTAATGCAATCTTGGTAGAAGCGTACAGAGGTCGTGTAAGTCGTGGCAAGGTCTTTTTATACGTAGCAAGATTTTTAACAGTAAAAACTGTGAAATATTGAATATTGAAGCGTACCATACCATGATCTCAACGCGATGTTATCTTTTTATAAATGGTTGTAAAATCTTCATGGTCTTTGTCTATTGTGACGGGGGATGAACATATCTCAACAATATATTTTTGATACACCATGAAACTATTTTTCCACTAACCTAGTCTAATGGCGTTTTCAGTTTATTTTCGATCTATCAATTTGAATATCCTTCTGGTATCTTTCGCCCCTCTTCTATATGTGGCGAGATTAAACTCATTTGAAATTAAGTGAGGAATTTTGAGTTTTGGCGAGTAAAAAGATTCGGGGGATAACATTACATTCCATGTTTCAAGATTTTTAAATTGATTAAGTTTTAAATTATATAAAGATCATTTCAATAGCTTTCCTCTTTTTTTCCCACTGACTGTCTTATCTCAAAATCTAAGCAAGAGTTTTTAGGTAAATATCTGGATGCTTTTGAATTGAGTTGCTTCAAATTCTTCAATTGTAAACTAGCTATACTATTATGTAATGTTTAAAACACTGCGTTGAAAGATAACTTATTATTGTAATTACGCAATTTAGATTGATGTATAACTTTCATAAACTAGACGTGATTGTTAGATTCCGATATCCGATTACAGGTCTATTAGCAAGGATGTGAATAAAGTATCTCCTTTGCGTTTTAAAGCAATTAACTTTTTTTGTTCTAAAGAATATTCTTGAAACATTTTTCAATTTTTGAAATACTATACCCTCAGTCTAAAATGTTCTTCCAAATTTGTAATAGAAAATTGTATTATAAGAAATTTATGGTCAAGACTCTTTTAACATTAGAGATAAGTTTTGATATGAAGTCATCTGAGTTCGTATTATTTCCCTTTGACGACATGCTCGAAATATATCTGGTTGTTTCTCATATTGATTGTTTGGTTAATTAATTGATTGCTTAATTGATTGTTTGGTGCCTCTTTTAACTATGTTTGATATTTCGTGGCAGTCAGTTTTTATTGTTGGAGGAAGCCGTAGTTCTCGGATAGAACCACCGATCTTCGGTAGAAAAACCAACAATTCTTATTAAGTAAGATTTAAGTTAAACTCACCTGCCACGTGCGGTTTCGAACTCACAACCTCAGTGTTGATAGGCTAGTGCTACAGTTGTTCGACTACTTAGACCAATCGGCTACCGATACCCCCTTTCATATTTGATAATCAAATGGAAATGTGTGGTGCATCCAACTTGAAGTCGTCTGACAAGAGATCTTTGGCTATTAAGTCACTGTGATGTATTAAGCAAGTCTTCAAGACATAACAATTGTTCAGAAACCAACATTTTTAAAGTCTAGCGAGCAGTTTGCCGATGACATGCTGATCTTAACTGATGTTTCAAAAGACTTCTGAAGATGCAGGTAAATAAGCCGTGTTCAAGTCGCGTCAATCTTAATCTTTCTACTGGGACTTGATGATCAACAAATGAAGGTGCTCGATCATTTTAACAGTAACACTGTTTTCTACTGTATTTGATTTGCCAGATGATGAATGCATAATAGGAGATGTTAACGGTTTCTCAATCGGTTTAGCTCCATTTGGAATTAATGCAATTCCTGTTTTTTATTAACTAAAATTTGTTATACTGCTGTCAAGACACAAACGTCAATACAGATACTTTCACTACTACATTTATTTTATCATACCGTCATTTGTAACGTTAATATCAATCTTACACGCACATTTGTTTCCTTTAATATGAGATTAATAAGTCACTCTCATATCACTAGCAATTTTATTGACTTATCTAAATGTTTTATGATTAAACATTACACTGTTTCGATAATCAGTATCTGAAAGTACGATATCCTATTTTGTGTATTGGTTGTATCTGTTAGTATTAGGTAATTTCCATGACATTGTCGTACCTTTTTGAAGATATTTTACCATAACAAATATATCGTGTCATTGTTAAGAGAGCGTAACGAAGAAATGGCAGTTGTTATTGTATAGTTTGTTTCTGTGTGTTTTACATTGCCGTTTGGTTTGGTTTTTTGCACTTTAGTGTTTCTGTTGTTTTGTTGTTTTCTTCTGATAGTTGGGGTGTTTCCCTCGTTTTTAGTTTCTCACCTGGATTTGTTTTCTATCAAGCGATTTATGAATTTCGAAAAGCGGTATACTACTGTTGCCTTTATGTAGAGATATAAGAAGATGTGGTATGAGTGTAAATGAGGCAACTGTCCATCCAAGTATATAAATAAACCATAATTAAACAATATTTACGTGGAAAGCAAACTACACAGATTTGACAAAGCCCCGCTCTTTTTCCTGCTTGGAAATTTTTTCGAGGTGTTGTTTTTTTTTTGTTTACTAGTACTTTATGATTCTAATGAAAAACCTAAATTGGTTAACGTAGTTATTACAATCACAGAAACACGAGTGGTTTTGATGAAAAGAAAAAAACAAATGGAAATAAATAAACTCATCATAGATATCAGGACTAAATTTTGTAAATACGCCAGACGCGCGTTTCGTCTACAAAAGACTCATCAGTGACGCTCGAATCCAAAAAAGTTAAAAAGGCCAAATAGAGTACGAAGTTGAAGAGCATAGAGGACCAAAACTCCTAAAAGTTTTTCCAAATACAGCTAAGATAATCTATGCCTGAGGTAGAAAAACCTTAGTATTTCAAAAAATTCAAAATTTTGAAAGCAGTTAATTTATAAATATAACCATATCAATGAGAATTCATGTCAGCACAAAAAGTGCACAAATGAGTGATTCTTACTGTAGCTGTATGCTTCAGGAATTTATTTCTTCTTTAAAATAGACATACCTGTGGTTGTATGTATATGCATGATTATGAAAACATAACGGATACAAGCCAGAACATAATTGTTTTTAAATAATCAATGTTAATAATAAAGAAAAAAAAACAACACAAATTAGGAAACAGTGTATTGAAATGATCATAAGCTTTTGAATTATACCAGTGAGCCAACAACCAACGACTGGAGAACCACAAAATATCCACAGAAAACGTCAATTCACGGTTATCAATAAAAGAAAGATATCTAGATAATATGTTTGTCTCCACATCTTCTTATATTTAAATCTACAAGTAACTTAGACCAAAAATACAATTGCAAATTGTATTCATAGTTTTTACGTGTTCACATGCCTTGAACAACATATCTTAATACCAAGTGTCTAAAGTATCCGCAGTGCTAGAATCCTTTTACTTTATAAATAAATGATTAGGAACCCGAATAATTTTTAACGGAATTATATTGTGGAATGGAATTAAATGTAGCTTTGGGGAGTTTCATGTCAAATATGATTGTCACTGAAGAAACAAAGAGCCTTGATATACAGTTGGTATATATAAACTAGACATTTTGTCGATCGAAATTCAATTACATTGTTTTAGTTGATTATGAAATTGTATCTTCTTTTCACTTAACGCCACATCTTATATACCGTCTCTGGAGATATGATTTAAATTAGATTTATAAAAATGGATCTCTATCAATAAGGTTAAAATATACTTTTTCAAGCCATTGTTTTGTGGTAATAAATTGTTTGTCTACGTCTAAAGTATGAACCTTTTTTATAAAAACGCAAGTTGCGCCTTGTAACACTTGGAGACGTGATTTATTTGTTTATAAAGTAAACGAGATTTGAAGTTCTTACATGCGTCTACAAACAAGGTGAACGGCGAACTAACAAATAAAGTGAAGTTAGAATTATGAAGAAAAACCAACATCATTTTGACTGTAACCAAAAATGTTAAAATTTACTCAAGTGTTTTAATCTTGGTGCGGAAATTTGCATTCATATGTAAATATTAAACTTGAAATGAAAACAGAAATAACCAAAAAAAACCTGAGCTCCTAGGAAAATTAAAAACGGAAAGTCCGTAATCGATTGTCAAAATAAAAAGCTCAAACACGTAAAACGAATGGATGACAACTGTCATATTCCTGACTCGGTACAGCCATACAGTTTTGTTGTAAAATGCCATTCCCTTTTAAGTATATTGTTAAACTACATATACTTCAGTTTACATTAAAGGCATGACCAAAAGTAAATTATGAAAAGGCTGCAGGTCTCCACAAGGATGTAAAATTAATTGGATTGATGAAAAATTTTATTCAGATAAAACAAACAGGATACTTATATCAGTTATGTTTTGTGCTGATAACTAGCTTTTACATTAAAAACAATTAGAAAAGAGTGAGTAAAAACAAATGTTATTTAATAAAATGCATGCCTTTTATTTGAATCAATCATCATGATGGATACCAGAACAAAAAATTACACTTAAGGATGTACTTAGGTGAGGTTAAGTGAAAATTAATAAATGAAGAAGTTAAAATTAATACTATAAACTGGTAGAGCATCAATTAAGGATAAAAATAAGCTAAAAATATTGACAGGTCATGGACCTCCTTTTCGAGATATTTGAGATTTAAAATATGGCGGGAAAAGGCTGTCTCGGGCTTTTACCTTATATTTGCATTGGTATAATAAGTTCTCAAAACAAAAGAAAGAAAATTAAGAATCTTCTAAAATGTTGGTAAATGACCTTTCATGAGCTACTAAGTTTTATATGAAAAAATAAATGGGTGTTATGGGGCAAAATATTTTACATTGTATTGTATGGAAAAACACCAAGGAGTCCGAACATTTGACACAAATTCCAAAACCTCACCTAAGTATATCCTTAACTGTTAAAAATGGAAAATTTAATTTTTCTGATTATCTGATAAAAATTAAGGGAAACTTTGGATTTTGTTTATTTTTCAGTGTACTTTAATAGACCACTTTCGAGTTCATCCGTCACCGTAAAAAACCTCGTCAATTATGCGCGCCTTTATGACGTCATTTACCAGATAGAGGGGCTCGCCTGTACCCCTGCACCATTAACGTTCATCAAGCGTCTTAGTAATCGTCGTTGTGCAGGATAAACTAGACATAATGGTTGTTCTGTAGGTACTTAATGACAATTCTCTAATGACAGCAGTGCTGATTGTAATTATTGAGAATTCAATTTGCCGAATAATTCGCACAATATAGAATTATAGTTTTCCAACCACTCGCTCTACATTAGAATGGAAGTGACGACGCCCCTAAACGCACAAATGACGTTCACTAAAACCAGAGTTTTTGACGGAAATGCATCGAACTCGAAAGTTGTCTATTGGACCTGTTTCAATTCTACCGCCAATTATGAGTCTTACGGATACGACACTCTCGTCTGGGAAAATAACTTATAAGCCTTGTATCCTTGATAAGTTTTAAGAATCACTAGATGACCTCATTTGCAAGTGTATCACAAGCCAATAAGTCAGAACATTTTTATTGACATGAAATATCATTGATACGATAATTTTGTTTATTTACTATAAATAAACTCGGGATATTGTACCACAGAAACAGATTACCTAAGTCGTTTTGTTGGTAATTTTGGTTTGAAATTTGACGTGCTCAAAACACCTGACTGACTTTATACCAACATTTAGAATATGTACGACTTAAATAGATCATTGTAAGATACTGGGATGATTTAAACATAGCTTGAATTATGACATTAGAGAAATATTTAGTAATTTTAAAACATTTTTTTATACTACAACCAAGCGTCGGGATGTATATATAAGGGCAGGCTAAAACATCAATATGCATACAAATTTAAAGATATGATGTGTATACCAATATAAAAACAATCCATTATTGAAACCAAAAGACGTCTGTAGGTCATCATGCAATCTTCAAAAGTAGACATTTATCTAAACAATATCTAAAGTTAGGGATGTTTGCTTATCATGTTTTGGAATTTTTGTCAGATTTTCGAAATCCTCTGGTTTTATCCATTTGAATGCCTTAAAATTTTTTGCCCATGAACCCCCATTTTTCTTTTCATAAATCTTTTACATGTATGATTATAAGCCGTTTGTCAAAAATATAAAAATTTATGTATTTTTTAATAGTTTTTGAGAACTTTAACTGGTCAATGATAAAGCTATGAAAAATCAAGAAGGAACATTTTCCCGCCAAAATTCCAATGTCTTATATCTCGAAAACAAACACATTGACCCCTTTATTTTTTTTTTTTAGCTTTTTTGGATCCTAAATGAATACCCTATCAATATATATTAGTTTTATAGAAAGTTATTTATTTTGAAACTGAGCAGCGAACATCCTTAATCAAAAGAGTTATTATATTTATAAATTAAATAGAATAAAACTATTGACATCGTCATATTCTTATTTTCATAGTCATCTGCCGCACTACGTCTCCATGTCTACAACCTAATTTCTAAAATACTTCTAATAACTTATAATGAACTTTTTATCTGATTGTCTTGAAAAATCCAGTTAAAATTTCATCTTCTTACCTTGCATGTCTGAGCTCTTTGATTGCAACCAAACCAGGTAAGAAATTACAATTGTTAAACTGAGATTTAAAAGAGGTGACTTGAAAGGCAACGTTAAATATTCTATTCTTGGACAACAATGTGGTAACAAAATTCCAAACTCACATTTGATTCAAAGATATATCATAAAATATCCCTGACGACAAATATGTGATATAGATACAATGGATAAGCGTTGATTCTTGAAAAAGAAACCATGAGCCCGGAGGGCGAATGGTTTGTTTTTCATGAATCAACGGTTATACATTGTATCTATAACTTAAACTATTGTGTTAATGCCTTTTAAAATTAACGCCTATTCTTAATTAGAAGGTATTGTAAGTGAGTTTAAATAACCATATATTCGTGTCAAACGATCCATTACAATAAATTAAATATCAAAATTAAATGGTTAAAAAAATACAAATATATGGACGTCTGTCCATAATGATCTTCATACTAGCAGGCATCTGAATATTTACAAAATAAGATATATTCAAACTTATTTCTACAAAAATTGAAAATGAAAATGGAGAATGTGTCAAAGATAAAACAACCCGACAAAGAACATATACATAGTGCATATAATAATGAAAAAGAAGATGTGGTATGATTGCCAATGAGACAACTGTCCACAATAAGTATGTTTCCGAAATCTTTAACAAAAAGCACATCACGATATTCAAGCATAGTAATTTACAAACTTACAGTTGTAAAATTATGTAGTAAACAGACGAAATCATATTATATTAATTTATAAATCAAAAAAGGACAAATAGAATGTAATCATTTTTGTTTCAACCATGTGGAATAGCCAACAATAGTCCGATAAACGCATGCAATACAAAAAGGCAATACTTGTATTTAAATCATTAAATGATATGGTGCCTTACTATTTACAAGTTAACAAATGATAATAAACGAACAAACTCGCTTTTATTACACAACATTTCTACAATAACATACTAAACAATAACAAAAACAAGAAAACTACAGAATATGGACAACAACGAGAATTCAGGGATTCGAACCTAAACAGACAAGTCCATACCTTAAATCCATTTATCTTAACCATGAAACCTTGTGGCTACCAATTCATACTATACGTTTGCCTATTATGTATATATAAAGGTACAAGCCCTGTGTGTCTGTTGTACATATATTCATTTATATATATGAAATAGACAATTAAATTGTAACCGATTGGTAGGCCAGAGGTTTTGTCGATATGTTGATACCAGTAACAAGTAACAGAATTCATGGACGGGTTCGATTCCCAGTGAAGGCATATAGAAGTTACAAAAAAAGTAAAGGTAAGTTTTTAGAACAATTCCATTAGTGAACAGAAATCAGTAAATTAGTCAATTCAAACTTAATGAAATTAGGCACACAAAGGAAACAAAAGAATATAATATGGTGAGTCCATTTCAGCGACAGATTTAGGAAGCGTTGATTCTGGAAAAAGAATCCACGGTAAATGAATAGGCTGACGTCACCACAATGGTTTAAATATATCGATACTAGCCTTGATATATAGCCCTGAATATATCAACATGACAATGTGTCGATAAGATTATATTCCATTGTTTTATTTTATTTAGAAATTATTTCATTTTCTATCTGAAAGCCATGGCTAATATAGTCCTCGCAAGGGGTCTTAAATGAATTGGATTTATTATAAATATTATTTGATAAGATAAAAGCGTACTAGTATCAGTGACTAATCTAAGCTATATTTTATTTTGATTTCGACTCAATTTTGTAGGAATGACTCAAAACACCAAGTGTTGCTTAAATGATTTAATCGCATTTCGAATTCTGTAAATATATACATTGCAACTTCCTTTGCGGTTAAAACTGTGACACTTTTACTATGAAGTTTCGTGGAAAATTATATCATAGAATGGAAAATTGAACTGTACTACTATTTCATTCAAAACATAGTGCTGTACACCATATTTTCAACGTTTATATACCTTGAACTTAAAATCAAAATCAAAATGTGTCAGTTTGGGAGTAAAACCACCATTCTTTAGAGGCATAAATTAACATATAACAGTCATTTGTTAATATTTTGTTTTGATAATATGAGGCAGGCATTACCTGTAAATGGGGACGAAGTCTGTATGAATTATTTTTTTGTAACTCAATTATTTGTCAAAAAAAAGACACGGAAATACAGTAACGTTTCCGATTTTGGTTCTGTTGTTAGGGATTTTAGTTGTGACGTTATTTAAATTATGACGTCATATGCAATGTAAACAAGAAACGCTATCATTAGGTAACGTTTTTTCATATCAAGGAATTATTAAAAATGAAATAAGTATTGCGCGTTCCTTCCTATTTTATACTAGACTGATAAATATATATTTTACTCAAAGTTTCATACAAACGAGACCGGAAAAAGGAAGTAGATTGTACATTTCTGCGCAGGTCCGGTATTTCAAAACATGACATAAAAAAAATTGAACGATTTTGAGTTCATTAGTACAATGAAAAATTCGGGAAATTTTCCCGAATTTTTTTTTTTTATTGAATTTTCTACTGTTATTGGGGACTTCGTCCCCATATAAAACGTACCCCATAGTTAAAACCGACATAAGTTTCAAACATATCAGGAATGGGTCTTGCAAGATAGGAGCGAATGAAATAACATAAATTCATGTATGAAAAACCTGTCTTTGTGTCCGTGCTCCTGACAATGTTTCTAATCGTTTAGATTTTTAATCGTGTTGATCATGACATAGTCAAATGGATGGGTTCCAGCTGACATTACTAAAAAAAATTCAACTGTCCTATTTAATATGCTTCTGAGTCATTCGTGAAAGGCATACACAAGTTGTATTTTTCGTTGGTGTCATGATGGATTTACAGAATTATGCAAATAAAGCTGTTACTAAAAAAATAGATACGATTCTGGGAAAAATTAAGTGGTCTAATTCTTTTATTTTATGTCAAGAATTAAGAAGATGTATAAAACTTTGTCAAGTTGTGATTGTCGATTTGGACGATTTTCTTAATATTGCATGGTTTTCTGGCGGATTGGCTCTTAATTTGATGTATTATACGCTTCATTTGATACAATGCTAATACTCAACAAGATATTGACAAATATAATACGCAAAATTGTTTATCGTAGCTTAGTGAATGGCATGAACGAACTTCTTTTCTAAATTTTAAAACCTTTGTTTTTTTTTTATATACAACCAAGCGTCATGATGTATTTATAAGTGCAAGTTAAAACAACAATATGAATAAAAATCAAAAGATGTGATGCGTGCGTCAATAAAAAACCCTACTTACTATAGATAACCATAAGACGTTTAGAGGTCATCAAACAATCTTCAACATAACCATGTATCTATACATTTATGATAGAATATAGCTATTGGCATCGATGGCATTTTTATTTTCATATTCATCTGCTGCAGCACGTCACCATGTTCATGATGTTTACAACTTAATTTCTAAAATACTGCTATTAATTAATATAACTTATATTGAAACTGTTATCTGATTGTCTTGAAAAATCCAGATAAAATTTCATCTTCTTAACTTGCATGTCTGAGCTCATTTTTACCGATTGCACCCATTCAAGGTAAGAAATGACATTATTGAACTGAGATTTTAAAGAGGTGACTTGAAAGGTAACGTAACATATTTTATTCTTAGAAAACAATGTAATAACAAAATTATCGACTTCACATTCAATTCAAAGATATGTCATAAACAAACCTTGCAGAAATATGTAAAGCGTGACTACTAGCCTTGATATATACCACTGAATATAACAACATGACATTTTGTCGATAAGATTCTAGTCTATTGTTTTAGTTTAATCAGAAATTATTTCATTTTCTATCTGAAAGCCATAATAAATAAAATCTCCTCAGGGATTATTAAATTAATTGGATTTGTTATTAATTGCATCTGATTAAATAAAAGCATACTAATATCAGTGACTAATCTAAGCTATATTTTGTGTTAATGAATATATTTTGATTTCAAATCAGTTTTGAAGGAATGACTGAAAATATCAAATGTCGCTTAATAAAACACATTACTGACATTTAAATGGAGCATCACGGAGTATATAAAACATGATTCAAGTTGCATTTTTGTAAATATATACATTGCAATTTCTCATAGGAACTTCCGTGTCGGCTAACACTTTTTCTCGTGAAAAATTATATCATGAAATGGGAAGTTGATTTGTACTACTATTTCATTCAAAACACAGGGATGTGCAGCATATTATTAACATGTAAATGCCCTGATATGTTAAAATTTATACTAAAATTTTGTACTACCCCTAACATCACTTTTTGCATACTTCAGAATTTATTATATACCGCAAAAGTTTGATTTTATACTGGTAACAGTCCCAAGTGTTGTCTCTATAAGATGAAACATAGAGATCATATATTGGAACCAGTATGTCAACAAATAAAATTATCTATGAATATTATATCTCTGCCCAAAAGAGGCGTGGTTTGAGAAAAAGCTGTATTTACAAAGTGCAACCTACAACAAAATGTTGAAAGAGATGCTGCATTGTTGGCCGTAAGAAAGCTGTTGATAAGAGAAGAACGGGGAATAATGTAGCCCTTTGCCTACAATTAGTATATATCAAAAGTTTATTATATTTGTATACGAAAGATAAAATTGTGTGACTTGTGACTACGGATATTTTGCACCTTTCGTTACCACGATGGAGAAAGCAAAATGACGATTATGTTCACATCGTTTGGATGGTTGATAGAAATGTTTGATTATGTCAGGTTGTATGGACTGTATTCAAGGATTAGTTATTAGTTCGGCTAGAGTCAATTGAATACTACTTTAACTCTTTAACGCAATTGCAATGCCTTTCTTGATTCTTTTCTTTTGACATTTTTGAACGAAAATAATAAATGTTCCTTTTTTCAGACATTGAGATATTTAAGATCTTCACGATAACTTCTTCATTTGTTTAAAAATACTCTTCATGTAGACAGACCTTGTTATCTTAATTGATTTTTTATAAACTTTGTGTTAGATACAAAACTTTTAATTTTGGGAAACATGGTCAAAATTTCCATTAAAATATCAAACAATTTTCTCATAACTTCAAAACACTTTATAGACACTAACACGGAACATTATCATTCTCGACCTCATCACAGAATTATATGACGTTTTCCTTTTTTGTCTGAAGTTTTATCAATCTCGGCTTTACAGAAACAGGACCTGAATCAGTATAACGTATCATCTGTTAATATTAACCACAAATACTATGCTTGCATTAATTCCAAGTTAGTGATTATATTTAGAAACTCTTTTTTTTATTTTTTCCCTCAACAGATTAAGATATTATTAAGGAGATACTTATTGTGTAATGTCGTTATAAGAACATTACATTATGATATTTATAAGTCAAATGGAAACATTACGAAATAGCCATTTGGGATATGTAGAGAAGAAACTGAATACATTGCTAACTACTGACTGCATTGATCTGAAACATATACGGACTAATGTGTCATCAATAATCGTTTAGTGTATGTAAAACGATATGTCAAGCTGTAAATAAAAATACAGAAAATATGATGTAGACTTGTCCTGTATCATACATGCACGGTTTATAATTGATTTTTGTATTTTACGTCTTGGATTTACTCTGAAACTGTGAACTTGACGACTTTATTGAATGGAATACTAGGTGATTACAAAATACGCGTACTCTATTGATACAAGTTGCCTCACTCCTTTAAGAGTCATACAATTTCTTCTATTTCTGGTTTATTATTTTGATTTGTATTTTCTATTTGTTGAGTTTTCAAAGTGATTGAGATGATATCACAAGATTAACTGTTGTACCCCTGTTTTTGACAATTTTACGTATGATATCTGTTTGTTGTGTTCACGCATCGTTGTCAATATAATGGAATTTGGTGCGACTGTCATACATGTACAAGTGAGATGTTTAGCTAGCTATAGAACCCTGATCCACCATTTTCTGTATAATAAATGCGTTTACCAAGTTAGGAATATAACAGTTGTGATCCATTTGCTTGACGTGTTTGAGTTTTTGATTTTACTATTTGATTAGGAACTTTCCCTTTTGAATTTTCGTCAGGGTTCAGTATTTTTGTAATTTTACTTTTTTTGAATAAGATAAAAATCTGTCTCTAATTTAGTCTCGTGGAATAGTAAATCGCTTTTCAAACGTTGGAAGTTGAAAACAAAATTTGTAGAATAATCTTGATTTTAGTAATACCCTACTGGTCTTCATGAAATTATAGAAAAACATACACATAAATGGAATAGATTGTTTTGTATATCATAATGACGATATATAATTTGTAAACTCTTTGTATAACGTTTATAAACACAAGGAGGTGTGGTATGATTACAGTGAGACAAATATACATCAAAGTTCAAATGAAGTGGAAGGAAGGAATAATGAGCGACAGTACAGTCAACCTCATGGAAAAAAAACCTACAGTAAGTCGGCTATGAAAGGTCCCAACATGACAAATTTAGAGCAATATAATAAGTAAAACTAACGGCCATATTCATAAAAAACATTTTTTTTTTCTGAATCCAACAATGTTTAATGATTCATAAGTCAAAACGTTCATATGATCATTTTACTATTGCAAGTATGTTCCAAAGGCGGTCTCACAAGACGACTGATCTTCTTCCTTTGCTTTGCATACTAATATTGCCTACTTATATCCATACACAATACCTAAAGGAAATTAAGGTTTACCAGAAAGCTCTAGTATCATCATAAACAAGATACAATAGAAGTTAGTAGAAATGCAATTATTGTCTTTGACCTTGTTATGATATCGATTAAACAATTAGGGAATGATGATGGAACTAATCTTTATTACAGAGTATAATACAAAGTCTACGTTCAAATTGAGATATTGAATATCGTCTTGATAATAACGATATGAGGGACTGAAACTCAGGGGAAAACAGCTACGACACTTAGACTAACACAACAATGTTATTCATCAATTAAAAAATTTGCATGGTTTACTATGTCACTGAGAGAGGATACAAGAGTGAGAATAACAAAAGAAAAAAATAGTTGGAAAACAACACAACACGCTACTGAACAGACGAAACAGTCTTGCGAAAACAAAGTAGAAAATTCAAAATTGAGCAACGCAAAAACCTGTTCGAATTAAAATAAAAATAAAATGTAAGCAATTTCCGCTATGCAAGTGACATCTGTTGCTTTTGTGCATAGAAAGAAAGTATGGTAATGAATTGCAGTTGTTGAAAACATATACAAAAAAAAAGGTTGTGTCTTTGACGTATTGCACATGCATTGTCACCTGGGACTTAAATACTACATTGAAGTTAACCTCATACATTCTATCTATATAAGGTTGTCTGTTTTTTTCCTGATATTTGAGGAAGAGAAATAAGCATCTTTCTGTAAAGTTCCATAGACAAAAAACCCATGACAAAGTATCATCTTTGTAATAAGGACTGCCGTTTCATCATTTTGAAGTTCTGTTTTTCATTTAAATGTTATAAACACTTCTTATCCCGGTAAAATCATTAGTCAATATGATCTGAATCAACCATTTTTTCTGAACTATTGTATTTATTTCTACCATTCTTAAATGATTCCAATTAATTGCATTAATACATAACTTTAACCTTGCCAACTCCAAAAAAGTATAAAAAAGTTATGAAGGTTAAAGATCACAAGATTACACTGTTTACACTCGTTCCTTTGTGACTAGTTTGTTTTATGTTTATTTCTCTTTGATGAACCTTACTTTTCCTCATTGATGTAGGTGGATGGTTGAGATCTAAAGACAACTTTTTTTGGCCCACATGAACATGTTCATGGGTTCATGGGTTTATACCCAGACTTGGGAAGTTATAATAACATTGCAAACACTGTGAAGGTAATCAGCAGACTACAAAACACAATTCCAGACTATGAGCAATGCGACCAGCACAAAAAAATTGCTAGCAGATTCTGCTCTGCAAATAGCACCGATTGTGTCATAAGTGATTAAAGTGAAAAAAAATAAATTAACCCGATACATGTATTTTTACACCACGTATCATTTCATTTAAGTTATTGGGAGCGTAGAAAATAGAAAAATGAAAAATGATATATGAATTGTATTGCAAGTCTTTCCGTGGTAACATAAAAGCGGAAGACACCAAAGGTTATGCAAACTGACAATGACATTGGTAATTTCGAGAAGACAAAACAATGACTACAAAAGACAAGTTCAGATTGCTAAGCGAACCCCACCAAAACGGGTAATGATAGTAGATCCTGCTTCATGGTTGAAACTTGTCAAATTACTCATGATGTAATGAAACAAAAAGAAAATGCAATAGATTTTCACATGTTTTAGCTGCACACAATCAACTGTACGTAGAGTTCGTGTTCACGCAACTCATACAAAATGTAGATAAATACTATTGCTGCAGTGGAAATTAACTACATGTAATTAAATCTGGTCTCATGTACTTAATTCAATAATAAAACCCTTTATGCACTAAGTGTTGCTCTTAAAATGCTCTCAGTATTTCCAATAACAGAATACTTGATAATAAGATGTCAACTACCAATCATTAAAACCTGCATGAAATGCATTTGCTTTTAAAAAGGGTAATTACTATATTTTAATTGTATTAGTTTCGACATAAATTAACACTTCGTTTTAAAAGGCGAATGTCTTGATTATCCTTCACAATGTAACTGCTCCCTTGACACGTTCATTATCATCATTTGTTATTTTTAAAACAACTAATGAACAAAGTAATTTGGTTAGTAGGTATTCCATTAAAACATGTCATTTCTTTATTGATATGTGGGTGTAGAATAAAGTATGCACCTCTTGACATGTGCAATTTTGTAAATTCATTGGTACAAAGACTGTCATGTGATGACCAACTTTTACATTGAAACACAAATTGTCTCTGAACTCTCCTAAAGGTACATTTGATTGATTGAAACATTTGTCCATTATATATAAAATGACCAGAAGGAATTCTGTGCATTGGGGATACAAATATTAAAGTAACAGTCATTTTTAAAAGAAACCCTTATTTTTCATTTGTTGAAGAGACTAACAATTTTATTTTAATTTAATACAAATTGAAACAAATTTTTCAATCACAAAATCGAACTGGATTTTTCGTTCACTCATTCAATGTTGTTCCCTTTTGTTGCTTGTCAAGAGATAAACATTTATTGGTCGTCACACTATATATATCACTATGATATGCTCTTAATAAAATTGCATATCTCGGCTTTGTAGCGTCAAAGGCGATGACCAGGTCTTATTAAAATTTGACCCGGAAATAAGTGACGTCATTATCTTTTAACCAACGTTTATAAGTTTTAACCAAAGGTATAAAGTCATCTTCCGGTTTGCTGGTGAAACAAAGAAAACACTTCCAAAAGACGCAAATACAGCCCGATAAATCAATTATCACGTTATCCACTTAAAGAATGACTGTAATATTTTTTCTGTCTATGAAGAAATAACATAAAAAATTTGGTGCACACTGAATAACGCGCGTACCGGGTTATTTAACAGTGTGCTCCACATTTTTTATGTTATTTCGAATAGACAGAAAAAATATTACAGTCATTTCTTATAATTTAATTCTAAATTCCATTTTAAACCGTAGAAAACCATGAAAAAACGTTGATGACGTCACGGTCACATGACTAAATTATGTCTATGGGCTCATAACAAAATAACGCCAGCCAATCAGAAGACGCGTTACATCCAAAATTAAATTATATAATGATATTGTAAAATATCAGCAGCTCCACACAATAGGTAGGCGTTTTTTATCTTGTTCGCTACGCTCACTTGACAAAAAGCTTCATATTGTGACTCGCAGCTGATATTTTACAATATCAATATGCAGACAATCTGATAAACGGTACTTATTTATGTCAGTGACAGTTTTAATAGAAGTAATTAGGTCTCGTCCTATTGGCCTTTTACAAAATATAATATTTCATTTATTTTAGTCTGAATATGTTCTGAATATGTACTGGTAGTTTCTCCAAAAAACTTTCAAATTGTGCTGAGGGACGTCTCTGTATCTCTTTTAGAGTGTAAATGAGTGTCAAGTCCGTTTTAATTAGGACAAAACATCCAAAAACCACTGCTATGACCATAAACCGCTCTCTGCACGTAAAGAATAATTGAATGAACAAATGCCTTTGTAGGTAAAATTTTGTACGGAACTAAGTTTAATTTCATACTGATACGGTCATGTAGTTTGATTATTGTTTAAACGAACGTCTAATATTTTACTTTCTACAGTGTAAAAAATACTGAGTTTTACTGTGTGTGTTACTGTTTGTTTCATATTGTCTAGGGGAGGGTAAAGATCTTACAAAAAAGTTTAACCCTGCAGCATTTTTGCGCCTATCCCAAGTCAGGAGCCTCTGGTCTTTGTTAGTTTCGTATGTTTTTATTTTAAATATTTGTCCATTTATATGTTATGGCGTTCAGTATGCATCCATTGTAACTGAACGTATACACATTTTTGTTTGGGGGCTACCTGAAGCCCACTTCTGGTTTCGGGATTGATCGCTGCGTTGAAGACCTTTAGCTGTTATTTACCCTTTGGTCTAAATTCTAAATTTTACGTATAATCTATAGATGCATTATACTATTTTGTTTTTTTTTTCTTTATTTTATATCTTTATTAGATGCGTTGTGATCAGTGAAAATAAAAAAAGTATGTTTTTTTTTTAAATTCATTACACATTTCACATGTTTAAAAAGAACAAAAAATAGGGATAATACTGTTGACAAAAATATTTATATATAAGCATTTGTGTTTACCGTTTTTGAAAGTTCTATTAAAGCCAGACCTTTGAAAGTCATATAGTTCATCAATGATTTATACTCTGAGCTATATAGAGGTGTCCGTGTTGTGTAGTCATCTATAAACTTTTGCAGATCGAATTTACCTCTAGATTCAAGCTTATCCTTAATTCAGTGTTTGTTGTCTTTGTGAAGTTAAAATAAATCAAATGCTATTCACATTAACAGGGCAAACTATTTTGAAATTCGTAATTTATAGTCCAGTGTCAATTCAATATATAACACTAGTTATGTCCCCTATACTAAATTATTTAATAGTAATCCTGAAATGATAATCTTTATTTAGAAAACATAATGAATTTCCCCGAATAAACAAAAGAATGAATTACCAGAACGAAACAAAGATAAAATGAAATAGGCACAATTATATAACTTCAGGTACATACTTGCAAGATGTGTATTGGCGACAAATGTTGTAGGATGTGCATTTTAAATCGGCAATCGACTTTGTAAAACTTTTTTTGTTTTGTTTTCGAACTTGCTATTTAAAATAACGATGGTGAATCCGCCGAAGAGGACTAAGTCTTAATTATGAATCATATGAAGTATAATCCTTTATATTCTTAGACAGCACTTATATACTTATTTCAGCATTAGATATTTTATCTTAATTTCAATAATTGACGATATTTCTTATGTCATTTGACATATACAATACTAACTTATAAACATTCAGTTCAGTAACAGCTGGTAATATAGTCCCCTGATGCGTGTTCCGTCTAAATTAAACACTTCATTGAAGCTACTTTCAACAAGTTGGAAGGAAATTTCATTGCATAATTCAAGTTTATTGTAGGTTATTTGTTTTAGTTCTTGTGGTGGCCATATAAGTCTATTATGAGCGAAGTACGTATTTTCTTATCTGAATGGTTTAAATTGGAGCGTTCCAAGCAACGGTTCAATATATGTATATAGACAAATACTTAAGACTTAAAACGTTATTCAAATGCTGGGTTGAGTGTAGCTGATGACGATTAGATAGGTTATTGTTTGGAAGACAGTACAAAAATTTAAAGTTTCACCAAATCGCAGCAAATTAGTTTCACAAACAAAGCTTTTTAAGTAATCTTAAGCAGTCTTAAGATTGACACTTGCGAAAGAGAGACAATGAATGTAATATACTACACATGCTAAAGGGTCTTATACTTCGCGCTATATTTGCGCTCCAAATTGGAACAGTATTTTCATGAGCTACATAAACATTCTTAAGTTGCTAATTATTACATATTTATATTGTAGATACAACTAAAAGATCGAAAACAGGCTACCGACAACTTACAGTGGCTAGTATATCAAAAGATCCGGATGTCAACGACAAAGCAGAACAAACAGACGACAGTTTATCATCCTGTACTTTAGACTCATCAGACGACGGAGGTTTGTATAGAATAATGACCCACGAATTACATTTAAAGAAAATTTTATATTACATTTAGAATATCGAAAAATATTCAACTATTTATCGAATAATATATTTTTCATAAATATTCGAAGCAAATGAGTGAATTTTACTAATAATGTCTATATGTTATGATCTTCGGTATTATTTGAATTCTTGAAGTAGTTTTTAATACCGTATAGCGGTTTATTTTTGCAGGTGTAAAATTTCGCAATTTTGATTGACTAAGGTATACGAAATATTTTTGAAGTTATTATTTTGATGGATTCAAAACTTTTATCAGTGCCTTTCATGTTCTCTTTTAATTTGGAGGAATTTATTTTGGCGATTATGTTCTTTCCGCGAAAATAAGCGAAAATGTACACCCCGCGAAAATAACCCGCCATACGGTATCATTAGTGTTAGATATCAACATGATCAAGAGTCGAATTGCAAGCAACTATCTCTGTGTATAATTGTTCTGTATTTGTTAAGCGAAGATGTCGTTGAATGAAAATTTCTATGGATTACATATTGTTATATGACGTCAACTAAGAAAAATATAAAATGTATTTCAAATATCAAATATCGGTTAATTTGACAGGAAAGTCACGATATCTACTTGCAATTAGTGAAATAATGGTTATAACCCATGACACAAAGTTTATTACCTGTCTGTGTGAACGGAAACAGAAGCACTCTAAACTAGACAACTATAATATAAGCACTACGTGAGGAAACAAAATATATTTGTAAGTGTTTGGTTGGACATGCAAATTTCAGCGTGGGATATTTTGATACTGTGTTAACTAATAAGCTCGTTGTTTCATAATTACTTAAACAAAAGTACTTTATAATGTTTAATATTAATAATATGAATTATTTTACAGGTTCTTGGTAATAGCCTAACGCTAAAAAAATCCGTTTCTTATTTCATTTTTTGTTGTTGTTGAAATAGCAGATACCCTGCATTACAAGTTTAAGTTTTAATCACATGATAATTAATGTCCCGACTTGATCAAAATGCAAACTGATATTATGAAAATATAAACACATAGGTTAGATGAAAAGCATCGAAATATATCATGATAAGAAAACATTAGTAACCGTTGAATTTCATGTATCTTGTTGACTAGTTGATTTTTATATTTCTTTCGGGGTTTTCGAGAAAACTTTTAGGGATTTTTTTATCTATTTTTTGTCCATAATTCTCTGTTCATCACATTAAACATCCTGTATTTGTTTATAACAAACAGTATTGACCATTAGTCTCTTTATTAGTTTTTTTCTCTAACCTTTTCCATACTGTAAATCAAAACAAAACCATCCAAGGAAATGTAGAAAACATCTTTTCTTTTTTAAAGAATAATCGTGACAGAAAATTCAAACTCTGTAATTAGATCTTCACAAAACTCAAACAAATAAATTTCTGAGGGAATTTTAATGTTCATTATAAAACCAAATATTATTTACCAGTCACATAACAAGTCATAATTGGGCGTTCACTTTGACATTTTTGTTGTTTTTATTTTCTTCATTTAATGACTTTAAAATGTTTAAACTCATAAACATTTCTTTTAGTCTATTATTTATTGTATTTACAAAATATTTTGAGACAATGTATCCTATCTAGGCAATTATCCTTTGCCTTTGACACTACCCAAGGATATATGCAGCTTATTAAGCGTAAAAAGAGAGCAACGTCATTGTTGGATGTATTGTCCTTTAATTTAAATTCTCGGAAAATTCACATCACACTTTTACATGTGTTTTACAATTGGAGTTGATCTGAACTATTGCCACACGATATGTTGAAAAGCAAACTTATCTAATATTTTCTTATTTTTTCATATACATATAAGTAAGATTAACGTGTTGTAAAACATGTCAATTACGAATAAAAAGAGATAAAATACCAATATTTTTAGAGAAATATTTTTATGAAGATAATTGGTCGGTACAAATAGATTATATGCGGTCTTCGAGATCTTCTTAGAAATATTCAAACAGTTGGTATCAAATTAAAAACAAATGTCTCTGAATAATCTGTCTCCAATACCAACATCAGATTTTTTGAAAAATAAGGCCGGAAAGTAAACAACTATATCAAACTATGCAAAACAAGGTACCCAAAAAACAAATTGTATACGGAACAGTCCAAGTCAGAAGAGACTGTACATATTTTACAAGGAATTCCGAGTGTGAACATTCAAAAATCTAACCAAAGTAACGAGCATTGCAAGTTTTTGTTACCTTTTTGTTACAAACATTCAAGAAGAATATTCCCGATTTGCCAATTCTTGGGCACTTAAAATATTAAAATCAATCTTTTGTAAACCTGTTTGTCCTTTTCAACTTTTCTCGTTTTTGTCCCTGGATTTGTTAGTATGTTTACAATTTGGACTCTTCTTTGCAAAATTTGACGTTTAGTTTAAAAATTCTATTACCAGTCCAGTGCCTATGTTAAAGTTTAATAGTGTACTTTTGTTTAAAAATTAAGGTTTTTTCAGTAATAGGGATAACACTCTTGATAAGCAAACAGTTTATGATTCAGTATTCCGGATGCGTGATTTTTTACATAGAACTCATCAACAAAATTGTTACAAGAACTTACATTATGTAGTGCTTGTTGACAACATCAGACTCGTCGGATGTGATCGAGTGGAAATACAAAAATCCAAATGAATATAGAGGTTGATGAAAATTTAAAATCAACCCCTACAATTTAAAAAAACAGCATTAATTCGAACCTATTACCTTAAGTAATGATAACTGCATTGGTACTACTATATTTTTTTGAAACGTGTGAGAAGAAAAGAATGTTTAAAAAAGATTAAAGTAAATTGCAGAAATTACATTAATTAATTTTTGAAGGTGAAAATATTTAACCCAAAGTATTATAAATATAGCATACATTGTGAATTGTGTTTATTATTTTTGCATTGAAAAGGGGGTAAAACCTTAAGCATGTGTGGTTAGAGAATGTTGACGAAGAGTTGGAAAAACAGTATTGTGTGCATCTGATATTCATGATTTGAGAAATCGATTGTGTAACACGATTATAACGACGTATATAGTATATAAAGTATATGTCTGATTAAGTCTGACACTAATCTTAAAACTTAGTGTACACATTTGTGTTACAATCGTGATTGGAATTCTAAAGGCAGTGTGTGTACTTTAATGTATTGATAATATTTTACCACGTAAAGTACAAATATTATATGATGATAAATAGTATACACGAGGCTCGTTCTATAGTTTAGTTATCTTCAATAATTTTACATTTTTAATTTAATTAAAAAGAAATCAAGTGTGTTGTCAGTTTAAAAGTAAAATCACAAAAATACAGAACTCCGATGAAAATACTACACGGAAAGTCCCTAATTATATGGCAAAATCAATTGATAAAACACATCTAACGAATGGACAACAACTGTTATATTCCTAACTTGTTACAGGCATTTTCAAATGTAAAAAATGGTGGATTGGATCTGCTTTTATATCGCTAAACCTCTCACTTGTATGACATTGGCATCAAAGTCCATTATATTTACAATGATGCGTGACCAAAACAGTTATAATAGGCAAAATTTTAAAAATAAGGACATAGCAGTAATGACTGTCACAATCTCAATGAGAACAAAAACAAACAAATATTTAACAAAGAAACACAAAAAGCATTTATCAAATTTAACAACCACTTCCATGGCTTACTTATAAGTACAGAAAGTATCATTACATTTAGTTTCAGAAGATGACAAACAAGATGAACTGGACACTGATGATTGGGTTAGTTCGAGTGATCATAGCACGGAGTCAGAAGTTGAAGAGGAAGAAGAAAGCTTTTTGTAATTGAAACAAGAACATGAACTTTATTGGTTAACATGTCTTAATTTATCGTCAGAGATATGCAGAATGTAATTCGTATATAGTTCTGATTTACAAATACAAAATAATATGCCACTGTTCCAAATCCTCACTTAACCGGAAAGATTTTTGTATTATAATAATTTTGAAAACATGTCCGTCAGTATTAGTCTTTGATTCCTTATTATGTAAGTTTTTTTTTACCCTTACAAATAAGCACTGTTTCTTATTCTTTAATATGAAGTGCATTTGTTTACAATTAAAAACACGATGCCGTTTTTATCTTTTAATTTGATAATTACAATTCAAATTATATGATTATAGGGAAAGTTTTGAACGTTTGTTTGTGATAGTGTTACCTAACAACACAACCATATGATTTCTCAGTTCGAAATTTAAAGATTTATGAATGTCATCAAGTAAATTGATTCTTGGTTAATAATGTAGGTCAGGATTTGACAAATTCTTAAATTCGAAAAAATGTGAATTGAATCGTTGAGGTGCGACTTAATGAGAAATGATACTGCACCAATCTAAACTCTGCTTATATAGTTGTCTTTCGTAGCAAATATGACTGCAGCGAGAGTTGAATTGAGTCACAACACAAGGTTGTTTAATGCACAAATTAAACAAGAGTGACGAAATAGTTTTAATAAATATTATAGATACCAAACTTGCGTTTTGTTTACCAACATTAGTGCAAAACAATATCTTTTGTTTTAAAGAACTATAGGGCCTTTGTTACATTTTCATTCAATAGCAGTATGTTTTTACAAATATGGTTTCATCATTTAAGAACATTTGCAGTGTTCTATTACAACAATTCGACCCGTATGAATATGTTAGGTAGTTAATTCGTATCTAGCAACATCTAAGAACCTTAGTCCTTTTTTTATTGTCATGGGTAAAACTAGAAGAGCTTTCATGGTGTCATGTTTAGTGTAGTATTGCATGACTACATGAGATGTAGGAAGTTCTTTATTTGTTATATGTTAATGAAAATAAAAAAAATATAATGTTGAATTCTTAACAGATTTCTTTATTCTTTAAAGGTACCAGGATTATAATTTAGTACGCCAGACGCGCGTTTCGTCTACATAAGACTCATCAGTGACGCGTATATCAAAATATTTATAAAGCCAAACAAGTAAAAAGTTGAAGAGCATTGAGGATCCAAAATTCCAAAAAGTTGTGCCAAATACGGCTAAGGTAATCTATGCCTGGAATAAGAAAATCCTTAGTTTTTCGAAAAAATCAAACTTTTGTAAACGGGAAATTTATAAAAAAATACCCCATTATTGATATTCATGTCAACATCGAAGTGTTGACTACTGGGCTGGTGATACCCTCGGAGACGAAACGTTCACCAGCAGTGGCATCGAACCAGTGGTGTAAATAGTTAGCAAAGGTACCAGGATTATAATTTAGTACGCCAGACGCGCGTTTCGTCTACATAAGACTCATCAGTGACGCGTATATCAAAATATTTATAAAGCCAAACAAGTAAAAAGTTGAAGAGCATTGAGGATCCAAAATTCCAAAAAGTTGTGCCAAATACAGCTAAGGTAATCTATGCCTGGAATAAGAAAATCCTTAGTTTTTCGAAAAAATCAAACTTTTGTAAACGGGAAATTTATAAAAAATTACCCCATTATTGATATTCATGTCAACATCGAAGTGTTGACTACTGGGCTGGTGATACCCTCGGAGACGAAACGTCCACCAGCAGTGGCATCGACCCAGTGGTGTAAATAGTTAGCAAAGGTACCAGGATTATAATTTAGTACGCCAGACGCGCGTTTCGTCTACATAAGACTCATCAGTGACGCTCATATCAAATGAATTTTTGTGATATAAAATGCTTGAATTATGATAAAAGCAGCAGATTAACACACAATGACTGATTACAAACATATCGAGAAAAAACAGTACATGTTTTAGATACAAAAAGAAATTAAATATATAATACACAAATAGTATTGTGGAAAATTGCATTACACTAAGCCCTTTGCATATAAATGGGGGAAACACGAGCAAAATTTGCAAAACACATCATTTCATCCTTTTAACATGTTCTTGTTTGCCAAACCAAAATACGATGTAGGACACGTCTGAAATCAACCCTGATGTATTGTATTGCTTTTTTTTTGGTGCTTGGTGCCACTTTCATCACTACCGGCGTCGTCTTAAAGTTACACAAGGAACATACTTTACCTTCATAAAGTTTAAACTTGAAATATAAATTAAAAGATTTTTGTTTAACTCTAGTGAAATAAATTTGAATTAACAAATGGAGTAGTAATAATAGAAGGTATCGCATGATTGTCAAAGACATCGATAAAATGTACGTGGACGAGGTACACGTCTCCTTTTATATAAAAATTAAGATGTGGTATGACTGTCAAAGAGACAACAGGTACTAACATTATATGGATGTATAACACAAAAAAGGCAATCGTACGGCATTCAACAACAACAAAAAACCCCGAACCATGAACACATGTACTCAGCTGTAAAAGGCCCTGAAAGAAAAATACAACACTTGAATTGATAAAATTAACGGCCTAGTTTATTCCAAAACAATTTACGAAAAAAATAGTGACAGATATGAGTCAACGACAACCACTGAACTACAGGCTTATGAATTGAAACTTGGGACAGGCACATATAGAATGTGGCGTTATTAAATATTTTTGAAGGCTGTAAAATTCCCTGCACTATGATTTTCATCATTCAAATCAGTACTTTGTTAACACAAGCTAAATGTGCATGTCCTAAATATGAGTCCGGAACCTATGATTTAGAGGGTGAATGCATTTCCTATTTGATTCAATGAAGAAATAGTTATCAAAGGTACCAGGATCATAATTTAGTAGGCCAGACGAGAGTTTCGTCTACATAAGACATATCAAACTAGTTATAAAGCCAAACAAGTACAATGTTGAAGACCATTAAGTATCCAAAATTCAAAAGAGTTGTGCCAAATACGACTAAGATAATCTACGCATGGGATAAGAAAATCCTTAGTTTTTCGAAAAATTCAAAGTTTTGTTAACAGGAAATTTATAACTATCTTTCCTCAAAATCTAAGACTAACGATTTTCAGGTAAAGAACAAAATGCTTTAGAATTCATTTGCTCTTCTTTTTTTTTAAATTTTCAATTGTATTTGATTATGTATTGTTACAAAATGTAAAACAGTAGCGTCGAAAGATTATTTGTAATTGCATTACGCAATTTATATTGAAGTTTAACTCACATAAACTAGACATAATTGTGAGATTCCGATATCCGATTACCTTTATTATCAAGGATGTGAATAAATCATCTTCTTTGCTTGTCATAGTATATTCTAATTGGCCGCTTTTTTGTTTAAAGCAATTAACTCTTTTTTTCCTGAAGAATATCCTTAAAACATTTATCATTTGTCTTTCTTATATTTCCTTCTCAATTGATAATAGAAGAGAAAAATTGGAATATCAGGAAGTTATGGCCGGGACTCTTTTATCGTTAAAGATAGTTTTTTGGTATGACATAATTTGATTGATGTTGGGTTATTTCCCTTTGACGCGATGTTGGAATAGGTTGTTTTTCTTTTCTGGTTGATTGATGTTTAATACCACTTTCAAAACTATTGTGCGATTTCGTGGCAGTCAAGTTTTATTGGTCGAGGCAGTTGGAGTGTCATGAGAGAACCTGCGATCTACGGTAGACAAACTGACAAACCTAGTCAAGTAAAATTTGAGTCCACCTGCCACATGCAGATTCGAATTCACAGCATGATTGTTGACAGGCTAGTGATACTGTCGTGTGAATACTTAGACCAATTGGCCACCGATGCCCATTTTCAATTTTGACTAATTAATTGCATAACACCAGTCTGACAAGAGATCCTTATTATTTATAAAATCGTGCGGGAAATTTAAAATTCAAAAGGTTTACGTAATTTTATTTCCTCTTGACCGTGGCCATATTGAAAGTGAATATGATTATAAAAACATACAAGATAAATCTATCCAGATTGGCATGAGAAAAAATCCGATCAGGAAATAACAGAATTATCTTTTGATTATAAATGTAAAAAAAATATCCCAAAACACCAGAAATGAACATAGGCTTTTAAATATACCAATGTGCGACTAACGAACCAAAAACAACAGAAAACGTCAATATACGGTCTTTACCAAAAAACAGATATTCAGATAATATTATTGTCTCTTATTTTTTTAAGTCTTAAAGTCTTAATGATCAAAAATACAATTGCAAATTATATACATGTCTTTAACAAAACCATTTAATACCAAGTGTCTAAAGTATCCAGCGTGCTAAAATTCTTTTACTTAAAAAGATAATAACTAAATTAGAAACCACGAGTAATTTTCAACAGAATTGTATTGCGCAATGGAATTAAATGGATCTTTTGGGAGTTTTAAGTCAAATATAATTGTCACTGAAGAAACAAAGAGCCCTGATAAGTACTTTGGGATATATAAACTAGACATTTTGTCAATAGAAATTCAATTACATTGTTTTAGTTGATTATGAAATTGTAGCTTTTCTTCTCTAAACGCCGAATCTAATGTACAGTCTCTGAAGATATGATTTTAATTAAATTTATAAAAATGAATCTTTACCAATAAGATTAAAGCACACTATACAATCCATGTTTTGTGGTTATAAATTGTTTTGCCCTTCTAAAGAATGCATAGTTTGATGAAACCGTAATTACGCATTGTAACATATTGACAGATTATCTTTTTGCTTTTAAACAGAACAAGATTTAAAGCTTGTACACTTGTCTAATAGAAAGGTCAACGGGGAACTAACAAATATAGTGAAGTAAGAAATATGTCCATTAAGAAAATATCCATCGCTTTGAACCATGGAACCAGGTTTAATCCAACATTTTCTACATTTGAAAATGCCTGTACCAAGTCAGGAATATGACAGTTCTTGTCCGTTCGTTTTTGATGCGTTTTGTTATTTGATTTTGCCATGTGATTATGGACTTTCCGAATTGATTTTCCTCTAAGTTTAGTATTTTTGTGATTTTACTTTTGACTGTAATTCAATTATTATATTGCATTTAATTACGGAGAATAAATGTAGAAATTTGATCTTGATTTCGAAACGTGTTATCTCAGTTACATGCAAACGAAAAGATAAAAAAAAAAAAAAATTCCCATGCATACTTAATCAATTAGATCAAAGCATCAACAAAAAATATCAATACAGAATACTTTTAAAAACACAAAAACATTTTCATTTATGCAATTATATCTTTCAAATGCAAAAGAATAGTTGTATGTGCGTAACAACTTACTAGTATTCCATTGGTTTACTAAGAGTTTTTTTTAATAAAGATACATTTATAATATCAGCTGCTTTTCTTAACGGCATTCAGCAAAAAATATTCCATTGATCGCTAAACAATTAGAACACGTTATTTCTTTCCTGGTACTATTGTCTAACATGGACATGTATATAATACATTTTTACTTGAATTACAAAGAATGTGGTACAAATGTTAACATACGACTGTCATACAAGTGAGAGGTTTGGCGTTATAAAACCATGTTCAATTCACCATTTTCTACATTTGAAAATGCCTGTACCAAGTCAGGAATCTGACAGTTGTTGTCAATTCGTTTGATGTATTTTATCATTTGATTTTGCCATTTGTTTTGGGACTTTCTGTTTTGAATTTTCCTCGGAGCGCAGTATTTTTGTGATTTTACTTTTTTATAATTACGCAATATTAATGTCAGACACATATTTGCTTTAAGCAATAAAAAAACTAATTACTTTATAACATTGAAAAGTCATAGAGACATCACAAGTCAATAGTAATAAACTCATGAGAAACTTATATGAGATCTGCAAATACTTTTTATATGACATCAATTCTAAAAGGGTGTATGTACAACAAATTTAAATTAAGCTGTTACTCGATAAAAAAGATAACTCAAGAATGCAAATACATTCTGATTGATTCCAATGAACTCGATGCTCCGACAGGGTAAGTATCGGCCGTCGTACATGTATCATTCTAATGCAATAACGTTTGTAACGTTCATTTTGATTGGATAACGTCACTGAACTACATGGCATCAATTGACAATTGATGCGATGGAACCTACGCGCAAGCGCAGACGGCATATGACAGTTTTTAAATACATGTTTTAACGTTGTTTTCGGTCTGTTTTCATTAGAATGGAGATAACAATATTGTATTTTAAGCTCCGACGGTATCAATTGGGGATTTGATGGTCGTAAATACCCATTTACTGTCTCCGCTAACGCGTCGCCAGTAAACTCAATTTGCGACCATCAAATCCCCAATTTAACGCGTCGCCAGTAAACTCAATTTACGACCATCAAATCCCAAATTGATGCCTTCGGAGCTTTAAATACAATAGTTATCTCCTAATTCGTCATGCGAATTCTTACTCAGTCAAACTGTCACATTCAGGAATAGAAGACAATCTATAAAATGACAGATGATATGACTATTCTGGTATCTATAAATGTAAGACTGCAAACAAATATGTGAGTTGAGACACCAACACCTTAACCCTTATTTTGTGTCCGTTTAAGTCGTTCTTCCTCATCAATCCTACTTAGCATCAAGGTTTAACCCCGCCACATTATTTATGTATGTGCCTATCCCAAGTCAGGAGCCTGTGATTCAGTGGTTGTCGTTTGTTTGTGTGTTACATATTTGTTTTTCGTTCATTTTTTTTTTATATAAATAAGGCCGTTAGTTTTCTCGTTTGAATTGTTTTACATTGTCTTTTCGGGGCCTTTTATAGCTGACTATGCGGTATGGGCTTTGCTCATTGTTGAAGGCCGTACGGTGACCTATAGTTGTTAATGTCTGTGTCATTTTGGTTTCTTGTGGACAGTTGTCTCATTAGCAATCATACCACATCTTCTTCTTTTTATATAGTAAAGTATTGTAAAAAGAATTATGAGTGTTGATATAAGCCATTGGCTAAAAGTTTGAATAAATAACATGATTATTGTTAATTGCAGCTCTATCACATTGTTCTAATGAATTGCACAATTATTTAAATGTATCTAAAAGATAACGATAATTGTGCATTGAAACGATATTGAATTGATTTGACGTATAATACATTTCATTGGATTAATTAATACTAGTAACGCTCAGTAGAAAATAGTGACAAATCTGATATAAACTCATGCTTCAAAAATGATATTGAAGAAATGTATCGTAATTTTGTAATACTGTATATATTTATTAACTATCGATAGCACATGGGTTTGTTGCTATATTGGGAAAATGTGTTTATGTTTACCAATAATATTTAAATCATTTTAGCATAACAATAAGTCACCTTAACAATGTTAAGAGTTTAAAGTTCTTTGTATGATAGCACGGACTGGTCATTTGCGGTAAAAGTTAACATTGAAAATACATTTTCAAAGCTTGATCATTCGAAGATCAGTCTTAGTGCAGTGAAGTTTTGCAGTGAAGTTTTGCAGTGAAGTTTCCCCCTCCCCCTTTGAACATGTTTTGTATAAGTTTATAATATTGTGAACGCATTACCTTTTTTCTGCAGATGTTAAGAAGAACATTTTTAAAATATGCTTTTGTGATATGAAAGATTCTATTTCATTATTTCTCATTGTAGATATGTATGTAAGACATGTATGCTGCAGCGGTCTTAATGTGCTGGCAAAGTGATTTGAGGACAGTTGAATTATTTGATAATAAAACTTTGCTGCTTTCGTCTTGGCGAGCTGTTTCCCATAGATATGTGTTTGAGGTTTTGTTCATAAATACTTTATTTGCGTTTGATGGCACCAATAAGAGAATAATTTGTTTTATTACCACCAAGCGTCATGACGTACATAAAAAAAGTCAGACTGAAGCAACAAATGTGAAGTGTGCATCAATACCAAACAAAATCCACTATTGATAACAAAAAACGTCTAGAGGTCACATACGTCTTCTGAAATAGGATTTATCGATACCATATCGGAAATTAATCACAAAAACATATTATATTTATAAATGAAATATTGCAGAATAAAATATTGGTATCGATAACAAATCATTGATTTTTCCATGACTATCTGATAGAGCACGTGCACTTTTTATGTTTACAACAAATTTTTTTCTAAATTATTGCTAATAACTAATATGGAATACTTTATCTGATTGTCTTGCATAATCGGAAATGAAAATTTCATCTTCTAAACTTGCATGTCTAAGCTGCTTGCTCACCGATTGCACCAAAAGTAGGTAAGAAATGTCAACATGGAATTGAATAACAAAAAGATATTTTATAGAGGTGACTTACAAGACAACAGGATATTGTACGGTGACCAATAGCTGTTAATTTCTGTGTCATTTGATCTCTTGTGGAGAGTTGTCTCATTGGAAATTATACCACATCAAAGTTTTAATATATAAAAAAAATAAATGTCTTTGTTAAAATTTTAGAATTAAAAAACCAAATATTCCAAATTTCTAGTACAGAAATTTACCTATTATTCTAGAAAAAAAAATGTAAAAAAAAACCAGAACTTCATATTAGATTCAAAGATATATCATACATAATCCTTTCATAAATATGTATGGCGGTACTAGCCTTGATATATAGTACTGAATATATCAACATATATTCCATTGTTTTAGTTTATTGAGAAATAATTTCATTTTCTATCTGAAAGCCTTGCCTAGTTAAGTCTTCTCAAGGGATATAAAATTAATTGGATTTATTATGAATTGAATTTGATAAGATAAAATCATACTAATATAAGTCATGTGTTGTGTTGGTGAATATTCTTACTTTTGAAGCAATTTTAAAGGAATGACAAAACATACCAATTGTTGCTAAATGAAACACGTTCGTTCCTTGCAACTAAATGAAGCGTCATGACGTATATAAACACAAGCTATAACTATAAAAGAATGCTTCATAATTGCTCTTGAGGGAACTGTTCGTTAAAGAAGAAGAAATTAGGATATAGATATCGACAAACAATTCGCGTTTTAAAAATTAACAAAAAATGTATAACATTTATATAAGACATGTAAATTCTGTCACTTATGACTATGGATATGTTGCACTTATCGTTATCACAATATGTACCAAGTCAAGCATATACTGGTTGCTTTCAATTCGCTCGCAACATTGACCAACACGTTTGATTGTGTCATATTTTGTTGACTTTGCCCTTGTTGAATTTATCTTAGAGTTTTTTGTTAATACGTTATTCCCGCCATGCATCTGGTTAGTGATGTATAACTGAATACAACATAGATCCTTCATGTCTGACTGACATTGTATTTGCATGTATATAACTTAGATTTATCAAGTCCAAAATTGAATATTCATTGATGAACCAATAACACATGTAAAAGGATAAGAGGTTAACTTCAGGTTGCAAAAAAGGCGTTATAAAAAAATAAAATAAAAATACTCTGGAGTGAATGCCTCTTCAAAGAGATTGATATATTCTTTAATTTGATTAGAATAGAAGAGATTAAGATATTATTACAGGACTCATAATTTTGTAATGTCGTTAAATCTACATAACATCATTAGATCTATAAGTCAAACGAAATCATTACGAAATGGTCAAAAGGGGATATGTAAATAAGCAGCTTAATACAAAGCAAATTGTTGTCTGCATGAATCAAACACATAAACAAATTAGTGTGCCGTCATTAGTCATTTCTGGTATGTAAAATTAAAAGCTGTCAATGAAATACAGAAAATATGATATATACACCTGAAACATAACTGCACGGACTTTTATTAATTCTTGTATTTGACTTGAATGGGTTTACACGAAAACTGTAGGCTAAGATACCTGACCACTTTTTTTTTTCGAATGGCAGGTGATGTTTGCATTGCAGACGCGTACTCTGTAGACAAACGTTGTCCCGCTCATTCAAAGGTCATACGTATTATTCTATTCTTGTGTTTAAAGGTTGCACTTTGTAAATACAGTTGTTTCTCAAAACACGCCTCTTTTGCGGAGATCTTGAATATTCATAGAAAATTAATTTTGTTTACATACTGGTTCCCAGTTATGTTCTCTGTGTTCAATCTCACAGAGACATTACTTGTGAATGTTACCAGTAAATATACATGTGCATATTGTTTACATTGAAATCTGTGTTAACCTTTCATTCGAGGTAGGGGTAGTTAAGAAAATTCGTGTTAGTTTAAACTATGAGAAGTTCAAGGCACTTTAACGTTAAAAATATGCCGCACAGCTCTATATTTTGACCTTTGAAAAAAATTGTGGTGCATATGAACTTTCAATTCTAGGAAAAGATTTTTTCAAAGCTTCATAGTAAAAGTGATACAGTTTTAGCCGTAAAAAGAGTTCCTGTGGGAAATTGCATTGTCAATATTTACAGAACTTACTGCAACCTATAATGATTTGTATGTTTTATGTGAATTGATGAGGTTCAAATAAAGGCAAACCTCTACCCATAATTTAATACTGAAATGACAAATTGCAGCTCAAAAGTTCGAAGTTGACAAGAGGACTTGGAAATTCACTGCGGTTTCAAAATACACCATTGAAAGTCATCATATTCTGGAAACAAATACTCATAAATAGAGCACATCGTTTTGTTTGTCATAATGGCGATACGTTCTTTTGAAACTTTTTGTATAAACATTGTCTGCTTGTAGTTATTCTGAATCCAGTAAATAAACTCATCATAGATCCAGGATTAAATTTTGTATATACACCAGACGCACGTTTCGTCTACAAAAGACTCATCAGTGACGCTCGAATCCAAAAAAGTTAATAAGGCCAAATAAATTACGAAGTTGAAGAGCAATGAGGACCAAAATTCATAAAAGTTTTGCCAAATCCAGCTAAGTAATCTATGCCTGAGGTAGAAAAGCCTTAGTATTTCAAAAATTCTAAATTTTGTAAACAGTTATTCATCGTTCAAATACGGTTGTTTTCATCCGTTCACTTATTGCCGGTATTTTCCAAAGACGGTATTACAAGAAGACAGATCTTCTTACTATTATTTTGTTCTCTAATACTTATAATTTCTACACCATACCGATAGGAAATTATGGTTTACCACAAAGCTCTAGTAATAATATAAACGGGATACAATAGAAGTTAGTAGAAATACAATTATTGTCTTTGACTTTGTTATGCCATCGATTTAACAATGATGCACTAATGATGGAAATAATTTATATTAGAGAGTATAATCAACAACCTACGTTCATATTAGGATATTGAATATCGTCTCGATAATAACAACATAAGGGACTGAAACTCGAGGGGAAATGAACGACACTATGACCGACAAAACAATGTAGTTTATCATTTTAAATATCTTGTTTGCTTTCTTAGAGAGGATACACGAATTGGAATAAAAGAACAAAAGAAAACATTAGTCGGAAAACGACACAACACGAGACTAAACAGACGGGACAGACCTGCAAAAATCAAAAGTAGAACATTCAAAATCGAGCAATATAAAAACCCGTTCGAATTTTAAAAAAGAAATGTTTTGAAGTGAAAGCAATTTCTGGTGTCCAAGTGACATCTGTTGCAGCCTAGACAGAAAGTATGGTAATGTGTCGCAGTAGGTGAAAACATGTACCACGAAAATAGTTGTGACTTTGACATATTGCACATGCATTGTCACCTGTGACTCTAATACTACATAGAAGTTAACCTTATACATTTTTATTTATATAAATGTGTCGGTTTTTTCCTGATATTTGAGGAAGAAAATAAGCATCTTTCTGTAAAGGTCTATAAAAAAAACTACGACAAAGAATCATCATTGTAATAAGGACTACCATTTCATAATTTTTTCCAACCACTTCTGTTTCTCATTTAAATGTTATAAGAAATTACTGATCCCGGTAAAATCATTCTAAATCAACCATTTTTTTCTGAACTACAGTATATATTTCTACCATTCTTAAAGTATTTCAATTATTGGATTAATAAATAACTTAACCTTTCAAAACCTAAAAAAAAAAAACAACGTTTAAATAAGTTATGCAGGTTAAAGGTCACAAGATTACACTGTTGACACTCGTGACTATTAGGTTTTATGTTTACTTCTCTTTGATGAACCTTACGTTTTCTCATTTATGTTGGGTCAAAGGTGGATGGTTGAGATCTGAAGAAAACTTTCTAATCGGCCAACATTAACATGTTAATGTGTGTGTACTTAAACCTGGGAAGTTATAATAACATTGCACAGACTGTAAAGGTAAACATCAGACTACAAAACACAATTTCAAACTCAAAACATGAAAAAAAGACGGGACATGCTAGCAGATCCTAATTCGCAGATTTTTCTATAGCGGTAAAATTAATGAAAGTTAAAAGACAAGTTTACCCGATACATGTATATTTACACCACTTTTTATTTTTATTTTTATTTAAGTTATTGGGAGCGTAGAAAGTAATTAAAAAAATGAAAAATGAAATGAGTTGTATTGCAAGCCTTTTCTTTGTAAAATAAAGGCGGTAGAAACCAACGGTTTTGCAAACTTAAAAAACATCTAGAGGACAAAACAATGGCTACAAAAGACAAGTTCAGATTTTGGGCAACGGGAACTCCACCAAAACGGGTAATCATACCAGATCCTGCATTACGCTTGAAACCCGTCAAATAACTTATGATTTAATGAAACAGAAAGAAAATTCAATAGATTTGCACATGTTTTAACTGCACACAAGCAACTGTACGATGATTTTGTGTTCACGTATCTCTTACAAAATGTAGATACCTATAGTTGCTGCAGTCGAAATTAACTTAACAATTAATCTGGTCTCATGTACTTAATTCAATTACAAAACTCTTGATGCACTTAGTTTTGCTCTTAAAATACTATCAATATTTCCAAGAACAGAATGCTTGATAATAAGATGTCAATTACCAACCATTAAAACCTGCATGTAATGAATTTGATTTTAAAAGGGTAATTGCTATATTTTAATTGTATTAGTTTCGACACATAAGGCGAATGTCTTGATTATTCGCTTCTTTGGAAACGTGCTCCCTTGACACGTTCATTATCATCATTTGTCAACTTTAAAACAACTAATGAACAAAGTAATTTGGTTAGTAGGTGTTCCATTGAAACATGTGATTTCTTTATTGATATGTGGGTGTAGAATAAAGTATGCATCTCTTGACATGTACAATTTTGTAAATTGATTGTTAAAAGAACTGTCCTGTGTTGAGAATGTTTTACAACTTTTACAGTAAAACAGAAAGTATCTCGGAACTCTCCTACAGGTACATTTGTTTGATTGAAACAGCTGACATTTATATATTAAACGATCAAAAGGAATTATGTGCATTGGCGACGCAAATATTAAAAAACAGTCATTTTTACAAGAACCCATAATTTGTCTTTTGTTAAAAAGACTTACAAGTTTATTCAATCTCAACAATTTTTTTTTAAATAACACAAATGGACAGGATTTTTCTTCTCTCTTCCCCTTACTCAAATTTGTTCCCATTCATAGCTTGACAATATATACATTTATCGGTCGTCCCACTGTCTGTATCGCTCTGTTAAGCTCTTAATAAAACTGCATATCACGGCTTTGTGTCATCGCATACGATGACCTGGTCTTAATAACGTTGACCCTAATGTAAGCTACTTCATTCTTTTTGAACCAACGTTGAAAGGTTTGACCCAAACTTTTCAAGTTATCTTCCGGTTTGCTGGTGAAACAAAGAAAACACGTCAAAAAGACGAAAATACAACCCAAAAATTCGATTATCAGGTTATTAGTGATATTGTATAATATCAGCTGCTCGACACAACAGGAAGGATTTGTTTTATCTCGATCGTTCGCTGCGCTGACTCGACAAAATTGTTTCATTCATTTTAGTCCTGAATAGGTTCTGAATGTGTTACTGGTAGTTTCTGAGAAAACCTTTAAGTTTCTTGTAATTGTAATGACGGACGTATCTGTATCTCTTTTCGAGTGTAAATGAGTGTCTGGTCTGTTTAAATGAGGACTAAAACTTTAAAAAACGGTTGAGTATAGACAAACACTTGGGACGCATGAAATGAAGTGTATCATTGTATACTCACTTAAAAAGTATTAAAAACAAAAATATCTAAAACCTTATGCAAATCTGTGGTCGAGTGTAGCTGATGACGATGACTTCAGTTATTGTTTGTTACACAGTACAAAAATCTAAAGTTACACCAAAACACAGCAAAATAGTTTCACAAACAATGTTTTTTTTAAGTCATCTGTATTCTTCAATGAATAAGATTTACAGCAGTCTTAAAATTGACACATGCGAAAGATAGATGATGCATGTATAGAACTTATTGCTATTTGTCTGCCATTACTGGATATCAAACAAGTTCCCGTAAAATTTTGACGTCATAAAACAAAATATCTGACGCCACAATGGAAAAGTGATTGTTGTAGGCGTCAAAAGTTCAAGCGGTCGGGTCAGCCGGAATTAGCGATAATGTGTATCATGTTTTAAAGGGTCTTATACTACTTGCTGCATTTGCGCTCCAAAATGGATCAGTTTTTCATGAGCTACATTACTATTCTTAATTCGCTGGTTATTATATATATGCATTGTAAATACAACTTAAAGATAAAAAACACACTATCGACAACTTACAGTGGCAAGTATATAAAAAGACCCAGATGACAACGACAAAGCAGAACAAACAGACGACAGTTTATCATCCTGTACATTAGATTCATCAGACGACGGAGGTTTGTATAGAATATTAACCCATGAAGTAGATTTAAAGAAAATTTTATATTACATTTAGAATATCGAAAAATTTTCAACGATTCATCTAACAATACATTTTTCATAAATATTCGTTGCAAATGAGTGATCTTTGCCAATAATATCTATATTTACATGATTTACGCTTATCAGTATTATTTGAATTCATGAAGTAGTTTTTCATATCGTCAGTGTTAGATATCAACATGATCAAAAGACGAATGGCAAGCAACTATCTCTGTGTATAATTGTTCTGTATTTGTTTAGCAAAGATGTCGTTGAAAAAGGCTATGCAACACATATTGTTGTATGACGTCAACTACGAAAAAATATAAAATGTATTTCAGAAGTATTATATAGCTTAATTTGACAGGAAAGTCACGATATCTGCTTGCAATTAATGTAATAATGGTTATAACCCATGACATAAAGTTTGTTACCTGTCAGTCTTAGCGGAAACAACAGCACTATAAACTGGACAAATACAATTTTTTAGCACTACGTGAGGAAACAAAATTTATTTGTAAGTGATTGGTTGGACTTGCGAATTTGAGCGTTAGAACTATTTTGATACTGTGTTAATTAATAAACTCGTTGTTTCATACTTACTAATAAAAGAAGTACTTTATACAGTTAAGTCGGCCTCATATCTTGACTTACATCTAGAAATTGACAATGAGGGTCGGTTGAAAACAAAACTTTACGACAAAAGAGATGATTTCAGCTTTCCAATTATGAACTTTCCATTTCTAAGTAGCAACATTCCAACAGCACCTGCATACGGGGTATATATCTCCCAATTGATACGATATTCCCGTGCTTGCATTTCCTATCATGATTTTCTTGATAGAGGGTTGCTGCTCACAATCAAGCTATTAAACCAAGAGTTCCAAATGGTGAAGCTAAAATCATCCCTTCGTAAATTTTACGGACGCCATCACGAGTTGGTTGACTGTTATGGAATAACCGTTTCACAAATGATATCGGATATGTTCCTTACGTCGTAACTACAATCCCCTTCCTTTTCATGAATGTGACCTACCGAATTAGACTATTTACCGGATTTGTTATCACATAAGCAACACGACGGGTGCCGCATGTGGAGCAGGATCTGCTTACCCTTCCGGAGCACCTAAGATCACCCCTAGTTTTTTGGTGGGGTTCGTGTTGTTTATTCTTTAGTTTTCTATGTTGTGTCGTGTGTGCTGTTGTTTGTTTGTCTTTTTCAGTTTTAGCCATGGCGTTGTCAGTTTGTTTTAGATTTATGAGTTTGACTGTCCCTTTGGTATCTTTCGTCCCTCTTTTATAATGTTAAATATCAATATAATGAATTATTTTACAGGTCCTTGTTAATTGCCTAAAACTGAACAAAAATCATTCTCTTATTTCATTTTTTGTTGTTGAAATGACAGATACCCTGCATCACAAATTTAAGTTTTAATCAAATGAAAATTAATGTTCCGACTTCATTCAAATGCAAACTGATATTATAAAAATATAAACACATCGGTTAGATGAAAAGCATCGAAATATATTATGATAAGAACACACTAGTAATCCTTTAATTTCATGTATCTTTTTGACTAGTTGATTCTTATATTTCTATCCGGGGTTTTCGAGAAAAGTCTTGGGGATCTTTTTTTAATTCATTTTTGGTTCATAATTCTCTGTTCACGACATTAAACATCCTGTGTTTGTTTATAATAAACAGCTTTTATCATTCGTCTCTTTATTAGTTTTTTTCTTTAACTTTTTCCATACTGTAAATCAAAACAAAACCATACAAGGAAATGTAGAACACATTTTTTCCTTTTTATAGAATAATCGTGATAGAAATTCTGTTATTAGATCTTCACAAACTCAAACAAATAAATTTTTGAGGGAATTTCAATGTTTATTATAAAGCTAAATATTGTTTGTCAATCACATAATAAGTCATAATTGGGCGTTCAACTTGATATTTTTTTTTTGTTTTATTTTCTTTATTTAATGACTTTGAAATTTTTAAACTCATAACATTTCTTGTAGTCTATTATTTACTGTATATACAAAATAATTCAAGTTAATATAAACTATCGAGGTAATTTTCTTTTTCTTTGACATAACCTAAGGATATATGCAACGAATAAAGTGCGTAAAGAGAGCAACGTCATTGCTGGATGTTTTGTTCTTTAATTTAAATTCTCGGAAAATTCACATCACTTTTAAACATGTGTTTTACAATTGAAGTTGATCTGAACTATTGTCACACGAGATGTCAATAAGCAAACTGATCTAACCCTTTCTTCTTTTTTCGAAAACCTACACTACAAACCATTAAAGTCTGAAATGGCCTATATCTGTACTCGACTGTACTGATTTTTACTCGATCAGGCTGAGATTTTGTAGACATGATTTTTGATCTGACTTTTACTTGACATTACTCAACCCCAGTCTGAACTATACTCGACTGTACTGAATCGTACTTGACCCTTATCTTTGCCATTGAAAATAGTCTGAACTATTACTCGATCAGTCTGAAACAGTCTTAACCCATTCTTGATCTGTACTCGACCTATTTTTACAGTCTAAACCATACTTAACCAAAGGTCTTTAGTAGTGGTGAAATATAAAGTATAACCTCTGCTAGGGGCAGACTCATAAATAAGATCACAGCTGGTCAGAGGTATTAAATTCTAAATAACATTTATTCAAAATTGCAACATCCTGTTTAACTTAAAAAAACAAGGCCTTTTGAATATACAAGATAAGTAATTCACGAATTTAAGAAAATGGGGCCTTTATTACTACAGGTAAAACACACATGTACTGAGGCAATTAGACCATATTAAATTGCTTAATGAATGCCATGTCTTGATTTGACAAACAATACCTAAATCAATTGAAATAAATTTTTACTGTTAATTTGGAACACATTTCCTTTTTTAAAAAGGTTATCAAGGATCGATATGGAAATTCTATTATCATGATTATATTAATTGAGGTCTCACTTTTTTTTTAAATATATTAAGTTGTTTTATATACTATTTTATATAAATATTAATAAAAAACATTCACTGCATTATTGACTAAAGTCAACTGTCAACATAAATCTATACTAGGCTTAAGTTAATGGTGAAAATAGTCCAATTAGCATAGAATACTTCAGAAATATTCATAAAATTTTGAATAATATTGAAAATATTAGTCACAATTCATTGTTTAGATTATTTGATCAGCTTGTTTTAATTGTATTCTAAGGTTGATATATATTATTATGTCAGTGTTGATTATTATTGTGTTGAAGTTATATTATGATTGATTATTGTGAAATTTTAATTTCAATACGATATTGAATACATTTTTAATATCAAGTTGTTGTTCAAATTTCATTTTTATTAACAATATTTCCTTAATTGATAAAATTCAGTTGATAAGATATAAAGAATAGGTCTAGGTTGGTTAAGACTTGGTTGAGTATGGTTCAGACTAGGTCACGTACGGTTCAGAAAAGGTCAAGTATGGTTCAGACTAGGCCAAGCATGGTTCAGACTCGTATAAAATGGTTAAGAACTGGTCAAGTACAAATTCAGACTGTTAAGTATGGTTCTGACTACAGTCGAGTATTATCAAGTAAATTTCAGACCAATTCAGAAAGGTCGAGTAAAAATCCGTACAGTCTAGTACAGATATAGGCCATTTCAGACTTTTACTGGTTTGTAGTGCTATCAGTAAGATTAACGGGTTGTAAAACATGTTAATTGGAAAATAGGAATAAAAAGAGATAAAATATCCATACGTTTAGAGAAATAATTTTATGAAGATAGTTGCTCGATACAAAAATATAATATGCGTTTTTTTTATGTTCTGCTTAAAAATATTCAAACAGTTGGTATCTAATTAAAAACAAACGTCTCTGAAAAATCTGTCTGCAATACCATGATAAAAAAATGAGGCAGGAAAGTAAACAAATTTATGAAACTATACAAAACGAGCTACCAAAAAAATCAAATTTGATACGAAACAGTCAAAGTAAAAAAAGACTGTACAGTTTTTACATGTAACTCCGAGTGTGAATATACAAATATTCTATCCGAAGTAACGATCATTGCAAATTTTTACTACAAAAAAAAAAAAAAAAAAAAAAATATTTAAGACGTATTTTCCCCTTTTATCTAATTCTAGTGCACTTACAATGTTAAAATTCCTTTTAAACACCGGTTTGTACTTTTTGTCTATTTTCGGATTTTGTTTCTTGATTTGTTAATATTTCTAAAATTCATTTATGTGCCCTTAAAACCTTTAGACTCTTCATTTTTGCAAAGTTTTGCGTTTAGTTTAACAATGCTATTACTAGTCATGTGCCTATGTAAAAGTTGAATAGTACATTACGATGTGCATATTCATGTTTCGAGAAATCGCTCGTGTAACACTTTTATAACTTATCAAAATTGTTTACATGACTACGTGTTTAGTATATATAGTATATGTCTGATTAAGTTTGACACTCATCTTAAAACTGAAATTACATATCTGTGTTACAATCGTGATTTGATTTCTAAAGAACTGCATTGAAGACCTATTGGTGACCTTCTATTGTTGTCTTTTCTATGATTGGGTTGTTGTCTTTTTGACACATTCCCTATTTTCATTCTCAATTTTATTGCTTGCTATGTTACTGAAATATGATACCAAGAAATGTAGTAAAAAAAAAACATTTGTCGTTCTGTTTGTTCATTATATTTTTTTTTATATTAATTTGTTGTAGATTTTTTTATCAAATTCATGTTTTGGATGTTTATTATGTTAAAATACAATTTTATGAATGGATATAATCAATAAAGAAATATTTATTAAGATTACTCTTTGGGAAAATCTCTTACACGTGAAGAATAGTTTAGCATTTGATTTTGTCATTTCTTGTGGACTTTCTTTTTTATGAATTAACCTAATAACTTGGTTTATTTGTTAAATAAATTAGTCTGTTTAGATAACCCAATACTTTTGCATTAATCTTAACAAAATGTACGTTCATACTTGTCTTAACTATATCATCGATAGTTTAAACGATATAAAGTACCTCTAGTTAACTACAAAGCCGTATTTTTCATTAAATTATTGTTATTTAATTTCTGATACTGGAAAAATCTTTAGTCAGTATCATCCATATCGACCGTTTTATTTATCACAGTATTTATTTCTTTTTAACAATATTAACATACTTAAAATAGCAAAAAGCTTGCAACCAAAAAACAGTCTTAATGAATTATGGAGGTTTAATATCAAAAGATTGCATCGTTCACACTCGTGCTTTTAAGATTATTTAGTAATTATGATTACTTCTTTTAATGTACTACACGTTTGGCCATCGATCAAGCTGTAAGGAGGTGATTGAGAACTTAAAAAACTTGTCTTATCCAGCATGAACATGTTCATGTATCTGTCCTGAGACAGTGAAAGAGTTAAAGCGAACATATTTCATTGAAACTTAATAGTAATTAAAACTAGGTTTTAGAAGATGTGGGGTATATGTCAATGCAATAGCAACCAAAAACACATAAATAACCCAACGAAAATATTTCATAGAATATCCAACTATATCTACAAAACTGACGGTATATTGTATGTCAACATATTGCGTGCTTGCTGTCGATAAGAATTAAACATGTAGTAATTGTTTTCAGCACAAATATTTCCTGTCTTTATATAATTGTTGTTTTATTATAATGTCAATAAAAGATGTTTCCCATTTGATGTACACCAGGAAAAAGACAAATTTGTTATTTCAAAATATGCAATAAAGATGAACTGGTATGTTGGCAATGAATACGTTAAATCACAAAAATACTGAACTCCGTGGAAAGTTCAAAACGGAGGGTCATTAATCAAATGGCAAAACCAAAGGCTCAAACACATGAGAGGAATGTATAACAACTCATATTCTTAACATAGAATATGCTGTATCAACAGATCGCATGCTTGCTGTCGATAAAACCTCAACTTGTAATAATAGTCTTAAGGAAAAATTGTCCGGTCAGCATACAATTGTTGTTTTAATGTTGCCAATAAAAGGGATATCAGCTTAGTGTACATCACGTAAACGATATATTTGTTATTTAAAAAAATGTAATAACGATAAATTGATATATTGGCGATCAGTACTTGGGGTTCCCTGGTCACATTTGCCTATATTTGATAATTCTTAATAAAAAATATAACGTAAAGCGGGTTATTTTCGCGGATGTAAAATGTCGTGTTCCAATATTATGTGTTGATTGTTTATAAAGTTCACGGTCTGCAATTTTGAAATTAAACGCAAGAGTTAATTAATAGGCAAGAAATTCGCTCAATGACATATCTTTTGTTTGATTAAATTCTATGAATTCGTACTTTATACACACAATCGTGCAGAAAGAACTAAGTTAGAATATAAACGTACATTGGTTCAATGATTGCCATAATATATAATGTTAAGATAGTTGTTTCAAATAAATTATACGTATGCACGTTGTTACTTTATTATTATGCTTGTGTCTGAATTCGTTCCTTTTTTCTAACAAAAACACGCCCAATGTTGATTCTTTTATTCGTTTTTATGCATAGTATTTGTCAATTTTCTGGAGACATCCTGTTGAAAAGCATATTTTTTCATATGTTTCGTTCGATCTGATATGAAATCAGATGATAAATTATCAGTTTTTTATACCGTTTTCATCACTTAATAATTACTTGGTTTTCAAATGTCTGTAATGTCTATTAACAGTATTTGCAATTTAGATCTTGATATAATGTATAAACTTTTGGTTCTCAAAACGACCTGTAGGATAAGACATCAAGTCATTATTACCGAAACAGTATTTCAATATAGTAGCTACGTATAAGGGTGTTAACTACAGGTCATTCTATCAATTAATATATACAACAAAGACGGTTTACATCAGTTTGTGTGGTTTTATCCATTTTTAGGATTACATAGGAATATGTTATGTACCATATTATATAAAAGGTTGTTGGAGTATGCTCCTTTTTAATAATGTTATTTAGGCGAAAAAGAGTGGACCGAAGCACATTTTGTACGAAGTGTTTGCTTTCAAAAACAAATGGAAACACGATCAACGCTTTTACAACATTCTGAAATTAAAGAAAGAGTTCTTATGATTACAATATAAAGCTAACAACATTAAAATAAATAAAATATCTGAATCAAGTTTATTTTTGTTTTTCTATATAATTTGTTAACATTATCAAGGACGTGTAGTCATAGATGTATACAATAAACGGAAATTACATTTTATATTGTCATGTCTTTTGATTGATGTCACCAATCAAAACTACGGACTATAGCAAAACGTACATGTAATGTAGCTATAATGTTATACTATATACAATCCACCAAACAAATGTGTATGACCATATCGGTTTTGCAACATTGTATGCGTCGTAACTACAATCCCCTCCCCTTTCATGAATGTGACCTACCGAATAAGATTATTTAACGCATTTGTTATCACATAAGCAACACGACGGATGCCACATGTGGAGCAGGATCTGCTTACCCTTCATGAGCACCTGAGATCACCCCTAGTTTTTGGTGGGGTTCGTGTTGTTTATTCTTTAGGTTTCTATGTTGTGCCATGTGTGTTATTGTTTGTCTGTCTGTCTTTTTCATTTTTAGCCATGGCGTTGTCAGTTTATTTTCGATTTATGAGTTTGACTGTCCCTTTGGTATCTTTTGTCCCTCTTTTATGCACATGGTGATTGTGTCTTTCTTTTTTTTTGTTGGTTACCTCCCTCATTACCATGTACTTCATTATTCCTTTTGTAAATACCATAAAAAAAAAAACGATTGAAAACACCATGAACTTCTTTTGATTTGAAAATTACAATTTAAATTGCTTGATTACTAGGAAATCATATAGAAATTAATATGTGTGAATTCACATTACTATAAGACGTGTCACGGTACTTTTCTATCCCAAATTCATGTATTTGATTTTGATGTTATATTGGTTATTCTCATCGGATGTTGTCTAATGCTTAGTCCGTTGCTGTGTGTGTTACATTTTAATGTTGTGTCGTTGTTCTCTTATATTTAAAGCGTTTCCCTCAGTTTTAGTTTGTTACCCCGATTTTGCTTTTTGTCCATACATTTATGAGTTTTGAACAGCGGTATACTACTGTTGCCTTTATATGTCGTTTGCTCACTATGGACTGTAGCAGTAGAAGTATTACATGCTATAAAAGTAATGATAACTTCCAGAATATTTAACATTAAAATATTTATTTGTAAAAATATGTATACATGCATTTTGAGTTGTTCCTTCGTTTTGTCATGACGGTTTTACCTAACAACTCAAACCGTTATATTTTTTAGTTCAAAAGTTATAGGCTTAGAATGTCATCAGGTAAATTGGTTTTTAGCTGATAATTTACTTCAGGAGTTGACAAAGTCTTGAATTCAAAAACTGTGAATTGAATCTCCAAGTGACACTAAAGAGGAATGATACTGAACACATCTACACTCCGCTAAGGCAATTGTTATTTGTAGCAAGTATGACTGAAACAAAGGAAAATCGTTTAGTGCACAAATTCACGAAGAGTGCTGAAGTGGTTTTGAGAAAAAATAAAGATAGTAAAAGTAATTTTGCTTTACAAACATTATTTCAGAAAAATATATTTTTGATTCAAGAAATGGCCTATATCACATGATTTTCAATAGCAGTATGATATACAAATATGGTAACATCACATCTTTTTAGTGTATTTTCGGGGTTCTGTGACAACGGTTTGACCAATATGAATATATTAGGTAATAAATGATTATCTCGGGACACCTAATAACATTGTCTATTTTCAATGTCATGGGTAAAAATAGAAAAACGTGCATGATGTCTTGTTTTACTGTAGTATTAAATGACTAGACGAGATGTGGGGTGTTGATTTGTTATAAGTTTGTTAATGAAAATCAAATAAAATTACTTTTCATCATTCTTCATTCTTTAATAGCAATTATTACAACCTAAAATGTATGTCTTGCGAGAAAATAAGCTCACTAACACACAATGACTGACTACAAATATATTGAAATAAGAAAAAAAGAAGTACAATCAAGAAGACATAAAACAAGAAATGCAATTCATTGGAATCCAATAAAAGACACATTAGTTAGACATAAGTCGAATGGCTATACTATTGTGACTTGGATGGAGTGTTGTCTCATTGGCACTCATATCACATCTTCTTATTTATATTTACATTTACATGTTTGATTTTTTCAACTATCAGTTTAGTGCACTTTTGCCATTTCTTGTCTCTCTCGTTTTATTAATATTATGTCACGACATAATATGTGAAATACAGCATGGACTGTTGTATCTCAAAATCTAAGGCAATCATTTTTAGGTAAAGAGTGGATGCATTAAAATTGAGTTGTTTTTTATAGAAATTTTTCAATTGTAAAGTATATGATTATGTAATGTTTAAAACGATACGTCGAAAAACTATTAATGGTTGTATTACGCAATTTAGATTGATTTTAAAATAACATAAACTAGACATGATTGTTGCATTCCGATATCCGATTACTTTTATTATCAAGGATGTGAATAAATCATCTCCTTTGGATATCGTAATATGTTATCTGTCTTCCGCTTAGTTGTTTTTTTTTAAATTCACTCTTTTGTTCTGAAGAATGTTCTTGAAACATTTATTAATCTTTGCAATATCATATTGCCATTTTAAAATGTTTTTCAAATTTCAAACACAAAGTAAAAATATGAATATTAGTAAGTATTAGTTGAGACCCTTTTATCGTTACAGAAAATGTTTAACACGACCTACTCATTCGGGGTTATTTCCCTTTGACGCATGCATCCAAAAAATAAAATAAACTTATATCAGTTATGTTCTATGGTGATCATTAGCTTTAACTTTTAAAGCAATTATAAAAGAATGACTGAAAAAAACATTGATGATTGATAAAATGCGTTCTTTTCATTAAAATTGATCGTCATGATGTACATGATGTATATCAGGACAGACAGTGACACAAGTTATAAATAAAATAAAACATTTCAATCCATGCCGAACCGATTTATTTCTTATCATCATCTGTTACAAAACAAATAAAAAATTACAACTGTTTAAAATATTGTTAACACGAAAGCGGGGACTTTTTTTTCTGTTGGTTATCTGAATTCCAAGTGAATTTTGTTTCATTCAGTGCAATTCGTTTGGCCTAATTTCTTTTTTGATCCTAGCGCTACTGATAAGTCTGACGTTAACGAAACGCGCGTCTTTAGAAATAAATTGTAAGCCTTGATTTTTAAAATAAGTTTTCAATATCACCAGACCACTTCTTCTGCAAGTGTATCACACGTGACGTTTTCAAAACATTTCTTCTAAAAAAATAATAAATGCGATTATTTTTATAATTTACTATGAATAAACTCGTGCCATTATACCACATGCATAGATAACTTAGTCCTTTTTGCGATTTTATTTTCAAAATTGTGTGCTGAAGGCACATATCTGACTTCGCTTTGATTTTTAACACTAATCGATAATTAAATCGCACACCAATAGAAAGTGATAATGAACTGTGTTGATAGAACAAAAGTGATTGGAAGTGTCATACATTTATGTTGAAATTTTAACAAAAAACATATTTCCATAACAATATATACATGATGTAGAATATGTATGAATTAGGCCTGTTCACATTGACCTAAACTCGGTGTTGTGTTAGTGTAACTCACACGTAAACTAAACACAATTACGTTCCCTTTGATAAAACTCACTGTTTACATGTAGTTTAAATCATGTTGTGTCTCCATGCAGTCGATACATGCGATAGTCGATGTAGGCCTTGTGTAGGTTAAGTGTACACAAAACTAGGTATTCAGAACTTTAATTGTCCAATGTGTATTTAAAAAGGAAACAATTTCTATATAAATTTGAAACTTATAACACTTATTAATAAAGTTCTTTACAGAAATATTTGACTAAACTTCATATACTTATTTGTTATTAAAACCCTTTACGTAGCCTTATTAATCCCTAATCAGGACTTATCCATCAACACAATTCATTTGAAAAGGTCTTCCCGAATCGATTGGACGTATACACTTAAAGAAATATTTGCCACTGGGTTTATACTCAAACAACGATTCACTCTTAATTGCATTACTGAAAAAAGGGTGAGGTTAATTGTTTGTTTGTGTAGTATCTCAGATCCGTTAAAATACAATTAGAAATTAAAAAAAAAATCATTACCCCCTCCCTTTGCCAGATACTCCTTGGAGAAGAAAAAACCATTTGAAACAAACAGAAAAGATAGAAATGTAGTGATCCTTAACATCGCAATTATTTTTCTTTGTCTGTAAGCACGCCGACGGCGAGCCTACGTTTTTAATGCGTAATCTAGACATCTTTAAACTACTGCAAATCATCCAAAATGACTTTCCTAAAGGAGCAACCACTTTACTTTAAAAAATGGGAGGGGGGGGGGTCTTAGTCAGAATTATTGTCGCGTTTATAATTAGTTTTTTTTTCGATGGTACCAATTCAATATTTAACATTATAATGTATGGGGAAACTTTGGGAATATTTGTTCATTCTAATCATCTGATTGACCCGATGTTTTTTTATTCAAATTGTGGAAAAATCCATCCCCTCTTTTTTTTAAAGTCAAATGGTCGTTCCGTAATTGCTAGAAAAGTTGTTCCAAAATTTAAATTCGGTTTCACGTAATGAACATTTAAATGACATATAGTTTACAAGTGTGAACAAATCTTATGTACAGGGAGCTAAACAAGGTGTATAGTAAACAAATTTAGTGTGAAACTAGTGTACATTAAATTACACCAAATGTAAACATGTTTACTGTACACGACGTTTTGTGTGAACACGGCCTTAAACAGATCATAGTAAAGTATTGTGAAATGAAGTATGAGTGTTGATATAAGGTTGGCTGAAGGTTTAAACAAATAACATGATGTGTTGTTGACTGCAACTCTATGACGTTGTTTTAATAAATTAAAAAAAATATTCCAATTATCTAAAAGCCAGGGCTGATTGTCCCATTCAAGTGATATTGAATTAATTTGAAGTGTAATAAAGGTCACTGCATCAATTTATAACGCTTAGTATCAACAATATTTACAAATATAATACCAATTCATGTTTAGAAAATTTAAGAAATTGTCTTGCTCTTTTTTACAACCAAGCATCATGGCGTATATATAAGGGCAGACTGAAATTACATTATGCATACAAATGTGAAAAGGTCATCAATACCCCAAAAATTACAATTGATAACCAAAAGACGTCTAGAGGTCAACAGAAGTCTTTAACAATAGCAAGTTATCGATGCAATATCTGAAGTTAATCACAAAAAGCAATAATATTTATAAACGAGTTATGGTAGAATAAAATATTGATATCGATGAAAAGTCATTGTTATTTCCGTAACTATCTAGTACAGCACTTTGCATGTTTACAACCAAATTTCTAAATTATTGCTAATAACTGATCATGCTGATATGGAATATTTCATCTAATGTCTGACCTGTAATTTCCCCTATAGCACCCAAAGAAGGTCAGAAATGACAACATAGAATTGAATAACAGACAGATATTTTAGAGTGTAGACTTACAAGAAAACGGGTCATATAAAAGAGTTAAATGTCTATGTTAAAATTTGTAAATTAAAAAAAAAAATATTCCAAATTTCCAGTACAAAAAATATACCTGTTCTTTAATTAATATAGAAACACAATGTAATATCAAAAATACCAAACTTCATATAAGATTCAAAGATATATCATACACAATCCTTCTATAAATATGTATCGCGATACTAGCCTTGATATATAGCACTGAATATATCAGCATGACATTTTGTCGATAAGATTATATTCCATTGTTTTAGTTTATTGAGAAATTATTTCATTTTCTAGCCATAGCTAAATAAAGTATCCTCAAGGGGTGTTACATTAATTGGATTTATTATAAATTGTATCTGATAAGATGAAATCATACTAATATAAGCCATGTATTGTGTTTGTGAATATTGTTACTTTCGAAGCAATTTTAAAGGAATGACAAAACATACCAATTGTTGCTTAATGAAACAAGTTTGATGAAACTTTCTATTAAAGACGGAGGAATAAGAATATAGACATTAACAAACAATTAAGGTATCAGAAAATAAACAAAAAATGTATTACATTTATAAAACAAATGTAAATTGCGTCACCTATGACTCCGGATGTGTTGCACTTTTCGTTACCACAATAAGTCAAGAATATACCAGCTGCTTTCCATTCGTTCGTATGGTTGAGCAAAACGTTTGATTGTTTCGTGATTTATGGACTTTGCCCTTTCAAATTGATCTAAGAGTATCTTTAGTAAGCCGTTATTCCCGCCATGCATCTGGTTAGTGATCCTTAACTGAATATAATATAGATCCTCCATTTATCACTGTCATTGTATGTGCATGTATATATCAAGATTAATCAAGTGAAAACAATTGCATGAATCTATAAAAAGGATAAAAGGAAAATAAATATGGAAGATCGATATATTATTAAGTTTAATAATTAGTCTCATTTTGACAAACGTGTTATATCACCATACGTTATAAGTTGGCTAGTGGAACCAGTTTTATGAAATGATCAATCAAAATATCTAGATAAGGAACTACAACAGTAACAACTATAGACTATGTTAGTCTTTAACATGTACAAATTAATTTTCGTTCCTAAACATTTCGTTGTTAGTATCTCAAATTTCTATCATAGTTTTTTAACATTCTATATGTCTTCCTTTTTTCTCAAATGTTCCCAATTATGTTTTCACTAAATTAGCCACTGAATCAGAATCAACTATGCATATTCCTCACAAATAACCATTTTGCTAAAATTCGACGTAGTGATAATATTTTTTCCTCAAGTTATTAAGATATTATTTTAGGACTCACTATTTTTTATTGTCGTTATATCAACATTACATCATTATACGTTTACGTCAATGGAAACATTACGAAACGGCCAATTGGGATATGTAATTAAGCAACCTAACACAAACCAAACTGTTGTCTGCATTAAACTTTAACATAAACAAATTGGAGTGTCGTCCATAGTCATTTCTGGTATGTAAAATGATAAGCTGTCAATGAAATACAGAAAATATAATATAGACTTATCCTGCACGATTTATGTATTTATCGTCAATGGGTTCAAAAGAAAACTGTTTGCTAAGATACCTGACCGCTTTGTGGATTCGAATGGCAGAAGATGCGTACTCTGTCAACAAAAGTTGCCTCGATCCTTTCAGAGCCATATGATTCCTTTCATTCTGATGTTAATAATATAATCTGTATCTTCTATTTGAATTGACGAGGTTCGAATAAAGGTAAACCTCTGTCTATAATTCTGTCTCTTGAAATGGTCATTTGAAACTATCTATTGATTTAGCATATTAATCTATTGCAATAAAAATCATAATATCTTATAAAATTTGTAGATTTAGCTAACAAAGTCCTTATATTTGTATAAAGTAACATTCGTTTATAGTGGAAAATTCTTTTAACGTTAAATAAGCTGCAATTAAAAATTGCTCGGTAGTCTTTCTCTGTGATAACCATTAGATAACTCTGGTTCATTTCCCAATCAATCTATCATCAAGAGAAGATAAATCATTCGAATTTCATTCATAGTCATTTTCAAAAATGATGAACGGTTCTGTATATTGGTATGTAATCATTTCAGACGTTTCAAATTTATGAAATTTTTTCGTAAATCAATGTTTTTGATACACCAATAACAAAAACTGAAATATATTGAATTGATACATTTTGTAATTATTCAAAATTATATCAGAAACCTAAACTTAATTATAAAAAAATGAACCTGTTAAGGGGAGACAATACTCGCATAACTTTTTCGAATTGGCACATAAAACAACGGAATGTCACTCTTACATACAAATGGCACATCAATAGAACTAATTAACTGTGCAATCGTGCTCCACCTTCAATGATGATTCTAAATTATAAATATAACCAAAAGTTGTTAATCTATAGATAGTGAAGACTAATGAAAGCTAACTCACTGTAAAAATATTTCTTTGCAATTTTAAAAAAACTTCCTCAGAAAAATGCTCGAGCCACTTGACTTTCAAAGCTCAAAATTAACGTTTTTACACAATATTTGATAAAGTAGTTAAAGATTATTCGCTTCTCAAAGTGTAAGACGCAATACAAATCGTATGCTTGCACCATCTTACCGAAATACGGATTTAATTAAGTCCTGAACATTTCGACATTTCTTCGTATATTTTTATCAAAACCGGTTTTAAACAAATCACAAGTACGTGTTAAGATCCGACTAAATACCTATTTCCCGATATGGTCAGTTAAATTTGCTAATTGATTATCATCATATTCCAGACAAAAATACCAATACATAGAGCACATCGTTTTGTTTATCATAATGACGATATGTTCTTTGAAAACTTCTTGTATAACCATCGTATACTTGAAGTTATTCTGAATCCAGCAATTCATCGTTCAAAAACATAATACCGATAGGAAATGAAGGTTTACCACAAAGCTCTAGTAATAATATAAACAGGATACAATAGAAGGTAGTAGAAATGCAATTATTATCTTTGACTTTGTTATGACATCGATTTAACAATTATGCACTGATGATAGTTATGCATATTGGAGAGTATAAACTACAGCCTACTTTCATATTAGGATATTGACTATCGTCTCGATAATAACGATATGAAGGACTGAAACTCGTGTGAAAAGAACAGTTATACAAATGTTAGACACAAAAACTAATATAACAATAGATATAAATAATGTAATTTATCATTTCAAAGAACTTATTTACTAATATAACTGAGAGAGGATAAATGAATGGGAATAACAATAAGAAAACATTTGTCGAAAAAACGACACAATACGAGACTGAACAGACTGAACAGTCCTACGAAAACCAAGTAGAAAATTTAAAACTGAGCAACAAAACATCGAATCGATTCGAATATAAGATTTGTTGATAGGGTACTGCGCAATTTCCACAATGCATGTGACATCTGTTGCATTTCTGTATGGACAGAAAATAAGGTTAAGAGTCCAGTCGATGAAGTCATATGCAAGGTTAAGGATCGTGACTTTGACAAATAGAACATGCAAAGTCACCTTTGACACAAATACCACATAGAAGTTAGCCTCCTACATCTGTACTTATATTAGGTCGTTGGTTTTTCATATTGGTGGAAAAGCAATGAGCATCCTTCTGTAAAGCTTCAAAGCTAAAACATAACAAAGAATCACCATCGTAATAATGAATACCGTTTCATCATCTTCAACAGCCAACATCAGTTTTTATCAATTGAAAGTATTTAATTCTGTGATTCTAGGGAAAAAATTGTAAACATTATCTATTTTGACCTTTTTTAACAACAGCGTTTATTTCTTAAATAGCTAATACCAAAAAAGCTTGCAAAACCAAATACAATCTTAATAATCAATGGAGGTTACAGATCACCAGATTACACAGTGTATTATCGTTCTTTGACGATTATTTTGTTGATCTGTATATTTCCCTTTATTGTACGTATACTAAACGTTTGCCCCCAAAAACAAACAAAAATACATACTAGTGTATCAATCATTTGGTTGAATTCAACTACAAAAAGGAAGGCGTATTCAAATACTGTATTGAAATTATTCAACATAAGCTTAACTATTATATCTACAAAACTGACGTTATGTGATATGTTAACATGTCGCGTGCTTGCTTACTTACTTGTAGTAATAGTCTCCAAGAAAAAAACCTTTCCGGTCAGCATATAATTGTGATTTTATTATTTCAAATAAAAGGGGTTTTCAGCTTAATATACATCACAAACAGACAAACAATAGTACACTTGACACAACATAGAACACTAAAGAATAAGCAACACGAACCCCACCAAACACTAGGGGTGATCTCAGGTGCTACTGCAGGGTAAACAGATCCTGCACCACGTGTAGCACCCGTCGTATTGCTTATGGGATAACAAATCCTGTAAATAGTCTAATTCGGTAGGTCACATTTATGAAAGGGAAGAGGATTGTAGTCACGACATCAGGAACATATCTGATATCATTTGTGAAACGGTTATTTCGTCAACCAACTCGTGATGACGTCCGTAAAATTTACGAAGAGATGATTTTAATTTCACCATTTGGAACTCTCGATTTAATAGCTTCATTGTGAGCAACAACCCTCTATCAAGAAAATCATGATAGGAAATGCAAGCACGGGACTATCGTATCAATTGGGAGATATATACCCCGTATGCAGGTGCTGATGGAATATTGTTACTTAGTAAAAGAAATTTCACAATTGGAAAGCTAAACTCATCTCTTTTGTCATAAAGTTTTGTTTTCAATCGACCCTCATTGTCAACTTCTAGATGTAAGTCAAGATATGAGGCTGACTTAACTGTATCTGTTGTATCCTTTATCTCTAGTTAAATGGGATAGATGCGTTCACCAAATTTTGAATTACATGTATTTAGTGAAAGAACATCCTCTATATAGCGGAAAGAAGGGGTTAAAGGATATTGCTAACTTCTGATCTTTCTTTCTAAGAATTTTCTGTATGAAGTAAGCCTCATAACAATAAAGAAACAAGTCGACAAGGAGAGGGCAGAATTCGTTCCCATTGGAATGCCGATAGTCTGTTGAAAGATCGAAAACAAATGCAGAAATATTTCCAGTGAGATGGCACACTAACATTGTATCATTAACCAACTCGTTTGACCTTTGTGTTTTTATTGTTGACCTTCTGTTTCATAATTATTTACATCAAGCCTCCCTTAGTAGAATTCATTCGGTGCAAAAAATACAAAACTGAAAAAATAAAATAAAAACAAATTATATAGAGTATTACAAGAAAACAAACACTGAATCATCACAAGTTTCGACAATAGTTTATCTTTCGTAAAATAGATAAGGCAGACATAAAAGGGATATGGAAAGTCGACTATGGGGTTTTGTTGGATGTATTTCTATTTGTATCAATCTCATGTGTTAAGCCTTTTTTGATTGATTTTTATAGTTCGTTTTTATGTTGTACTGGTACACCACTGTCTCAGGCGTGGACCCCGTAAACATTTTTAATCCCTCCACATTCCGAATATATGTGCCTGTCTCAATTCTGGAGCCTGTAATTCAGTGGTTGTCGTTTGTTTATGTTTTACACAATTTTTTGTTTGTTAATATTTGTACATAAATTTGGCCGTTAGTTTGAACTGTTTGACATTTATCAATTTGTTACCTTTTATAACGAATCATGTGGTTAGAGCATTGCTAATTGTTGAAGGCTGTACGGTGATCCATAGTTGTTAATTGCTGTGTTATTTGGTCTCTTATGGAGAGTTGTCTCATTGGCAATTATACGACATCTTCTTTTTTTATATTTACAATTATATGGCAAAAACCGAGTAGGAAAACACACAACCAAAAACAAAATAACATACTTTGAGTAACGCGATCTTCACAAATCAAGCTTCCAGATTGTTGTCCGCACATGCCACCCATATTAGGAAATTTGAGACACAAAAAACTGATCACAAAACACAATTTCACACTGAAAGCTAAGTGAGCCCAACTAAAAAGGAAATGTAAGCAGATTCTACTTGACATGGCATACTAGTTATGTTACTCATATGATAATGAATTGAAACATTACCATAATCCAATTGTTTTTTAACTTTTAATCTTTGCCTTTTAACTGTGAGCAAACATCTGTATAAAGAGTGTGTCTATTTATCAGCAAACATCTGTATAAAGAGTGTGTGTATTTATCAGCAAACATCTGTATAAAGAGTGTGTGTATTTATCAGAAAAAGTACTAAAGTGTAGCAATTTTGATTGACTCATTAAGGTGATATTTAACACTACAGGGAGACAACTCTAAAAAATCAGCTAAACGTTTTGATTACGTTGTGTTGTTAAGGGAATATTATGCTTCTCAAAGATCAAAATAAGTGATTGTCAAACTGCTATATAACCAGTGTAATTTTTCTGATCAATTGGTAGGTTCAAATTTTTTGACATTTTTATATTTTTGTAAAAGGGTCAAAGTAAATATTTTGTCCAAATTTTATGAAAATTAATCAAGCCAAATTAATTTTAGTAAAGTATTAGGTACCACCTTAAAATCAGATGCCATGCATACTTATCTCAATAATAAAACTCTTTATACACTAAGTTTTGCTTTCAAAATGCTCGCAATATTTCCAATAAAACAATGTTTGATAGTACGATTTCAAAACAACAACTGATTAAATCCTGCTTTTATGCATTGAATGTTAAAATCAATACTATCTTGCATTCGTATTTGTTACAGAGTACAATCATGATAATAGTAGACTTCTTTTTAAGAGGCGAGTTTCATTGACTATTCTTAACATAGCAAATGCACCTTTAGAAATTTCTTTAAACCAGCTCCCTTAAGACGTTCATGTTTATCGCTTGTCAACTTCAAAACAAGTAATTAACTAAGAAAAGTAATAAGTAGGACTTTCATAAGCAATCCTCGATTTCTCTATATTTATTGATCTGTGGGTGTAAATAATAGGTTCGTACCTCTTGACATGTTGACAGCTGTATTTTGGTAAGTTCATTGGCACACATATCTGGAATCAACTTTTAATATTATACATTAATTATGATGATTTGGCGATATGTCTTGTGTCATTAAACATATCAGTAATAACTCTTAAATATAACAGCTGTTAAAATAGTACATCAAATGCGTGTTCCGTCTAAAAAAGACTCATCATTGACGCTCTCATCAATAAATTTGAAGGGCATATCAGTTAATTTTTCTGTACTTTAGATTCATTAGACGACAGAGACTGGTACAGATTAATTCAAAGACATATTAATCTTAGATTTAGAATATCGAAACTTATCGTATATTTTCAATGAAACAAGGGAAAGATATTTCAACATGTTTTTTTCATATTAGCCCTGATATAATCCCTCGACCCATATTAGCGCTTGACTTAAGTCTCGGCCAGATATGGTAGTCTCATGATGAATTTAACACCATTATGGAATAGGGCATGTTCTAATCTATAAAATTTCAACGTGTGAAAAGTTTCATATTAGTAATATTCGAAATTGTAAAAACATTGATGTTACATATCAACATGATCAATAATAACGATAGTTAAAATGCCAGAAACTACATTATATCATTGTATAATTGCTTTTCACTTGATTAGAAATTATGTCGTTGATAAGTTCTATACTTTTCAAATTGTTGTAAGACTTTAACGTAAAACATATCGGTCAATTTGACAGATTTATGAGAGAATAAAATATAAAAAGAAAAATCTGAGACATGGTTTTGGGGGTCAAACTGTGTTGTGCAAGAATCTATAAAATATTTTGGGATGCTATGACTAACTAGGAAGCTAAATTCATTTAAGTGTGGACATCACAATGTAGCAACTAATTACATGACAATTAATTATGTAATAGTAATGCCATAACGAAATTATCACAATTTGAAAGATTAATCTTTTTTTCTTTCTTTTGATACCTCATTTAAAAAATATAAAGAATGATGAAATGAGTTACATCAGTTTAAAGTTGTCTGATTTGGAGTGAAAAAATTCTTTGTAGTGTGCTAATTGAAATTGAAACATCAGCATTCTAAACTAGACATCTATAATGATATAACGAGAGGAAAACTAAGTTATGTTTGTAGGTGTTTCTGGTACTTGCAAATTGGTGCGTTAGAACTATGTTGATACTATGTTAAATACGGAACTCATCGCTAAATATTTACTTCAAAGCGTTAAATATAAGTACGCATTATTTTATAGCATCTTATCAACTTAATTCGTACAATTTAAAATTCTGATGCAGTGTATTTCACATTTTAACCGAACACATCCTTCTATTGGGATAGTTTTGCTGTTGTTTGAAATGAGAGAAACATGTACAATGCAATAAAAATAAACAGTGCAATCGCTATTAAATATGTATCTTTTCAACATAAAAGGCTTACACGAGTATCATACTAAATTTTTACTGACTATAGTATACTTTATGAAAGTCACTACCTGTATCTGCTTACTCTTCTATATGAATTAATCTAGATCTTGGTGTCTCTATCTATAGTTTTCTAGGTAGTGTTTTGTCGTTTTGTTTTGGTTTTTTACCTATTGTTGTCAGTTTCGCTTCGAATTTGAATTTACCCTTGGTATCTTCTTGGTGCTTTTCAAAATTTCGTTATGCAGCTGTTCAAAGTTCAGTTGGATAATTTTCAATCTCTGTATTTACAGTGTTTATGATAAAGCCTAACAAGTCAGAATTGGGCGTTCAACTTGACATTTTTGTTTTTTTCTATTTCTCCGCAATCACTAAATACAAAAAGCATGTTATTTTTCAATTGATAACTTTAAAAGATTTAATATGTTTAAGTTCATTAACCTTTGTTTACTCTATTTCATATTAAAAAATTTATATTTTAAATTTATAAAAAAACATGTTAATTGGAAATCGAAAAAGAGATAAAAGGATCACTACGTTTAGAGAAATAATTGGTTAAAGATTGTTAATTCTGCCCTCATTACTAATCGATACAAAAATGTAATGTTCGGTTTTCTCCAAAACATTTAGACATTTTCGAACAAATTAAAAAAAAATATATTTAATATCATCATCAGATTACTTGAAACATCATTAAGGCAAATGTAAAAATTTATAACCAATACAAAACCAGCTTACAAAAAAAGCAAATTTGAAAAGGAACCGTCAAAAGCATCCGTGTACATTTACGCCAAATATTGCCATTTTAAAATGAAAAATAAATTTTGTTAATTGGCAAAAGTCATATCTTATATGGAATTCTGAGTGTTATATTCGAGAAATTTAACAAACACTACGATCATAACAGGTTGTTGTTACCAAAATAAGAATAATTTTGGAAGCATGTTTCAGTTTTGCTAATTCTCCCGCACTTCATCTCGTATGTAATCTATGATTCCAGACATTTATATATATATCTATATATATATATAATCATAATTCACGAGGGTTTTTTATTTAGGTTTTTTTGCGTTCATTTTTTAATTTTCCATGTTTTTATGAACTTGTTTGTCTTCTCTTCTTTTTCGTTTTTTTCTCCCTGGCTTTGACAATTTTTTTTACCATTTTAGAACTTCCCTTAAGACCTTTTTGTTTGTCACATAAATTTAGAATTTTACGTACAGTTGAGTAATTCTATACCTATCCCTGTGCCTTTCTTTAATGTAAACAAACATCTCAGTTAAAATATGTCTAAATTTGACTTTTGGCTAAACCTTGCCATAAATACTGCAGCTATTACCTTTGCCAATAATATTATTTTCCGAGCAGCAAGGTGTTTAATTCGATTTAATATGTGACGACGTCCAGAATTTTTAGATTTTGTAACACTGTGAACGTCATATTACATGTCTGGTTAATTCTTAAACCAATTTTATAACTTAAAGTACATATGTGTGTTACAAACGTGATTGGATTTCTAAAGACAATCAGGAAATTATAATTCAATGATAAAAGAGCAACCACGTAAAGTACAAATGTAATAAGATATTTAAAGTATACCCAATACATAAGAATCTTTCTACAATTTAGTTAATAATTTCGAATAATAATACATTTTGATTTAATTAAAAAAAAATCATGTGTAATGGCAACTACAAGAAAGCTTCAGAATATGACAAACATGATGAACTGAATTGATGATTGGGTTAGTTCAAGTGACTTGCAAAATGTAATTCATATACAATTCTGATCAACAGATACAAAACAAAATGACATTGTTTCAATGGTCTCTGAACCGTAAAGGTATTTTATTGCAATCATTATGGTAACAACACATGTTAGTATATATTTTTTTATTCCTAATTATGCAAGCTTTTTGACAATTACAAATATGTACTGTACCTTATTCTTTATTATCAAGTGCATTTATTCACGATTGAAAACGCTATGCCCTTCTGTTTGTGTATTTGAAAATTACATTTAAAATTGATTGACAGAAGTATGTCGTTTGCTCATTTTTGACTGTAGTATGAGAAGTATTACATGCTGTTAAAGTCATGATAACTTCCAGAACATTCAACATTAAAACATTTGTAAATATATGTATACATGCATTTTGAGTTGTTCTTTCGTTTTTCAGTGACAGTTTGTGACCCGAATTTGTTTGTTTTTCTATCGATTTATGAGTTTTGAACATCAGTATACTACTGTTGCATTTATTTTTCCTAACAACGCAAATCGTAATATGTCTTAGTTCAAAAGTTATAGGCTGAGAATGTCATCAGTCCTTGGTTGTTGATTGACAATTTACTTCAAGAGTGGACAAAGTCTTATATTTCAAAACTGTGAATTGAATCTCTATGTGAGACTGAATGAGGAATGATACTGAACAAATCTAAACTCCGTTTATGTAGTTATTCTGCGTAGCATGTACGACTGAAACAAACAAAAGTAAATGGATTCACGATACAAGATCGTTTAGTGGTTACGTGCACAAATTAAACAAGAGTGATGAAATAGTTTTTAGAAAAACTATAGATAGTAAAAGTATTTTTGCATTATACACATCAGTACAGAAATATATGACCTATGTTACATGTTTCCAATATAGCAGTATGTTTTTACAAATATTGTTACATCACATCATTCATGTCATTAAAGTGTACTTTCAATGTTCTGTGACATCGGCTCGACCAGTATGAATATGTAAATGATTATCTGCCGACATCTAATAGATCTAATAACCTAGTCTATTGTCAATGCCATGGGTACAACTAGAAGAGCGTTCATGTTGTCTTGGTGTAGTGAAGTATTGAATGAATACACGAGATGTGGGAAGTCAATGATTTGCTATACATATATGTTAATGAAAATAAAATAAAATAATGTTTAAATTAAAAAACTGTCGTTTCTCAAATTATTATAAGACATTAATTTTTAGGTAAAAATTCGATGCGTAAAAATGGAGTTTTTTTTTTAGAAATTCTTTATTTGTAAAGTATATGTTTATGTAATGATTAAAACGATGCATCGAAAAATGATTGCATTACGCATTTTCAATAGATGAGAAAATTAAATAATCTAGACATGATTGTTGCATTCCAAAAGCCTATTAATTGTATTATCTAGGATATGAATACATCTTTTGTATAATAGATTTTTTGTCTTCCACTTATTTTTTTAAAACAATTAACTCTTTTGTTCTGAAGAATTTTCTTGAATCATTTATCAATTTTGAAATATTCTGTTATTCTAAAATGTTTTTTTCAGAAGGTGAAAGTATGAATATTAGTAAGAATTGGTCAAGAATCTTTTGCCGTTACAGAAAATTTTGACTTGAACTACACATTACGTGTTATTTCTTTTAGACGCATGCTGGTATTAGAACTTGTTGATTTTCATATTTGTATGAGATGTGCTTGGTTGGTGTTTTATAACACTTTCAGCACTATCATCCTATTTCGTGGCAGTCAAGTTTTATTAATGGAGGAAGACGAATGTGCCCCGAGAAAACCAATAATCTTCGATAGGAAAACTGTCAATCTTAGTGACGTAAAATGTGAGTCGAGAGCAAATTCGAATTTACAACTCAGTTTTGACAGACTATTGATATAGTTGTTTACTACTTAAACCAAGTGCTACAGACGACCCTTTTCATATTTGGCTAACAAAATTGAAACGTGTGTTACTGTGGATTCATTATTATTTGTTGCATACCAATGTTCGTGAATTTCGTGGGCACAAGTGAACCACAAAATTTAATGTTCAACGAATGACAAATTTCCTATAGGCTTGTTTGATGACTTTCGCAAAACCACGACATTAACTATCCACTAATATATAAGATTTATGTAATCCAAGAAAATTGGTACCCACAAAAATAAATGAATCCACAGTTACCCAATCTGACAAGAGATCATCCTTATTATATCGCAGTAATGATTTATTTGAGGCTGGAAGACATTATAGTTGTTCAGAAATCAAAAATTTTAAAGTCTAGCGTGTAGTTTGTCAATGATAAGTTAAATATAGCTGACGTTTAAAGGGACGTGGCAACATGATGCCGATAAAAAGCTCGTGATCAAAATGCGTCAATCAAAAACTATCTGTTGTGCCCTAATGATCCACATATCGATATGCTCGATCCTTGTTACCATACATGTACGAATCTTAAAACTTATAATAAAAGATTTGTTAAATAAGCGGTTTTGTCGTATGTTCTGTTTCTATTACAAAATTCAAGGACTAATGGTGCATACATAAAACAAAATGTTACCTCTTCTCTATCAGTTACGCTCCATCCATTCAAGTGATTCCTAACGGTGTTTTGTTTTGTGTAGAAAATCGTCAAGCTGCCGTAAATGTTCGCTGTCGTCGAAAATAAACCCTTTTCTAAGTTGCATATTTGTCTTAATGTAATACAGATTACAGATGTACTTCTAAATATGATATTTCTTAAAACAAAAAGAATAAAAGATAACAACTGTGGATTCATTATTGGTCGTTGGATACCAATTTTCGTGGATTTTGTGGGTACAGATTAACCGAGAAATTAAATGTCTAACGAATGACAAATTTCCATAGGTTTGAATACAGACTTCGGCAAAACCACGAAATTAAATATCCACGAACATGAGATTTTGCCTTCACCCACCAAAATTGGTACCCGAAAATAAATGAGTCCACAGTATAGCAAAATTTAGAAATATAAACAGAAATATTAATGAAAAGTCAAGAAACAAATACGGAGGCACTCATGATAGATACCAGGACTAAATTTAGTATATACGCCAGACGCGCGTTTCGTCTACAAAAGACTCAGTGACGCTCGAATCCAAAAAGGTTTAAAAAGGCCAAATAAAGTACGAAGTTGAAGAGCATTGAGGACCAAAATTCATAAAAGTTTTGCCAAATACAGCAAAGGTAATCTATGCCTGAGGTAGAGTATCCTTAGTATTTCAAAAAATTCCAAAATTTGTAAACAGTAAATTTATAAATATAACCATATCAATGACAATTCATGTCAGCATAAAAAGTGCTGACTACTGGGCTTGTGATACCCTCGGGGAAATAAATCTCCACCAGCAGTGACATCGATCCAGTGGTTGTAAATAAACTCATCAAAGATACCAGGACTAAATTTAGTATATACGCCAAACGCGCGTTTCGTCTACAAAAGATTCATCATGACGCTCGAATCCAAAAAAGTTGAAAAGGCCAAATAAAGTACGAAGTTATCTATACATAACAACAAATATGCAACTTACATAGGAATTAATAAGGGTTTATATTCGAAGACGAGAGTTTAACACAACATCCAGGGGTCATAAAACAATTTCCTACGTGTGTTTTCACTCCTTTCAACCTTGAAAATCTTGCTTTTAATGTTATCAAATATTATTTTATTTATGATTTTTATTTAAATTTGAATATCGAACCAACTGCTAGTAGCCGGTTTGATATTGAATAAAGAACTGACTGCTAATTAGTTCACATCCATAGAATAACGCATAAATAAAGATCTGCTTTGTTTTTACAATCTGAATAATTTTTTTACCACAGAAACAAGAGTCATTTTGAGATAAGAAAAACATGCAAAACAAAAATAGTAGATTCACTGTAACTATGTGCTTCAGGAACTTATTTCCTCTTCGCAATGGCTATATCAGAAGTTATATGACTACATTTAACTTGAAAAACATAAAGAATACACCAAGATTGACGTCAGGAATTATCCAATCAAGACTGGACAGAATTATTAACGTAAAGAAGAAAAAAACCAAACATTTGTTAAAAAGCTCTAGAAATATACCAATGCGCCGGCAGCCCAAAGACGATAGAACCAGAAACCTTCAACAGAAAACGTCGTTAACAATAACACCGATGTTAAGACAGGTTGATTGTCTAGAGACCAGCTTCAAATATTCAAATTCAAAAGTCTTTCAAACCAGTTTGAAATATACCATGTTGCAAACTTTATACACGTCCTGAACGACATCATTTAATACTAAGTGTCTTAAGTATCCGGAGGCTCGTTCTACATGTTAATTATTAAAATTATTTTACTTAAATAGATAATAAGAAATCACGAGTAATTTTCAACGGAACTGTATTTTGGAATTGGATTAAATGTAGCTTTTTGGGAGTTTCAAGTGAAATATAATTGTCACTGAAGAAACAAAGAGCCTTCATATACAGCTAAGGATATATAAAACAGACATGTTGTCGATCAAAATTCAATTACATTGTTTTAGTTTATTATAAAATTGTATCTTCTCTTTACTAAACGCCACATCTAATATCACGTTTCTGGAGATATGATTTAATAAGGTTTATAAAAATGAATCTCTACCAAATTGAATGAAGAAAAACAGACTTTATCAAGCCATGTATTGTGGTGATAAATTGTTATGTCCGTTTGACGTATGCACCTTTTGGTAAGCAGAAATTGCGCATTGTAACATGTTGAACGCTTATTGTTTTGTTTTTAAACTGAACGAGATTTGAAGCTCCTGCAACTGTTCATCAACAAGGTCAATTGTGAATTCAGAAATATAGTGAGGTGAGAAATATTTCAATTAAGAAAAAAACTATTGTTTTGACTGTTACTCAATTGTTATATTGCATTTTATTTCAAGGAGAATACATGTTTAAATGAATTTTAAAGTTTATAGTGAAACCACTTTAGTTTACATTGAAGGCAATACCACAAAAAACGGCTTCATAGTAATTGGTGGTGACTTCATCCTGCCAGGCTGGAATTGGTTAACAAGAACCCTAAAACCAGACTCAACTTCCAAAAAAAAAAAAACACTACAAGTTTATTGATATCCTGGACGACTATGGTCTTGTACAGCTAGTAGATGAACCAACAAGAGGACCCAACACATTTGACCTAGTTATTACAAATAACCCATCACGCTTCACACGTACCAAAATAATACCTGCATTGTCAGACCACGATATTGTATTAAGCGAAATAGACACCAAGCCAATATCAAGGAAACAAAAAAAAACCAAGGAGAATTCCCCTATATAGAAAAGCAATCTGGGAAACCATTAAACAGGAGATGAAGGACACCCATCAAAAGATCAAAGAACTAGCTGCAAACGGCAGTTCAACCGAGGAGCTCTGGTTAATCTTCAAGACCAACTTACACCAGAGTTAACAAATCACATCCCGCACAAAACTGCAAAACAGAAAGACAGCCTGCCTTGGCTGACACCTTCAGTACGCAAACTAATAAAACGCCGTGACAGATTGCACAAAAAACATAAAAAGTCAGATGATCCTTCAATAGCATTTAAATTTAAAGAAACAAAAAGAACACTACATTGAGAACATCGTAACACCTAAAGAGGAAAACAACCAATATAGTAGTATGAAACGGTTCTGGACATACATCAAACATCAGAAATCTGAAAGCAATGGAGTCGCACCACTTCGCAATGAAAGTATACTACACACACACCCTGTGGACCAAGCAACCATTCTAAACAAGCAATTCCAATCTACCTTTCCACCAAGGAAACATATAATGAATACGAGTTTAAATCCAGATGCAATATACCAGGTCAGTATCCCTTAGCAGAGGAACTTAACATCACAGAAAATGGAATACTCAAACCTCTGAAAAAAAATAAAGCTAAATAAAGCAGCTTGACCAGATAATATAAAACCTAAACTACTCAACGAACTGGCCACAGAAATAGCCCCAATCCTTACAATCATTTTCAAAAACATCAATAGAAACTGGTGATGTACCAAATGACTGGAGAAATGCGAACGTAACACCATTATTCAAGAAAGGAGAAATATATAAAGCAGAAAACAAAAGACCAATCTCTCAAACTTGTATCGTATCTACTGCAAACTAATAGAGCATATAGTTACAAGCCATATCATGAAAAATGCTGATCAACATCAAATCCTCTATCCGTTACAACATGGTTTCCGTAGTAAACGGTCGTGTGAAACCTAACTAATCGAATTGTGGATGACATCACTAAAAATATGAGTGCAGGTAAACACAAAGATGTTCTTATAATGGATTTCTCAAAGGCATTTGACAAAGTCGGTCACAGTCTCCTGGTACACAAACTAGAACATTACGCTATCAGTGGTAAAACAAATAGATGGATTGCCAGCTTCTTATCCCATCGAAGGCAAGCAGTAGTAGTGGATGGAGAGAGCTCATCACATACTGATGTAGAACCTGGAGTTCCCCAAGTAACTTGGTCCTGCATTATTCTTGTTCTACATCAACGACATGCCAGATGGGATCAAATCCACCGTCCGCCTATTTGCCGAAGACACAATAGCATATTTTACCATCTCATCTGACCAAGATTCAAACGACCTCCAAAGCAACCTAGACATCCGGACAAATGCAACAGTTTTACCATCAGCCGCAAAAACAACACCATCCCAACATTGTACACATTGCATGGTCAAAAACCTGAACCTGTCAAAAGTAATAAATACCTTTGTTGCACCTTCACATCCGAACTGAAGTGGAAAGATCCTATCAATAACATATGCAATAAAGCTAATAAGACAATAGGCTTCCTTAAGAGAAATCTAAACATAGGAGCAACTTCAGTCTAAGAAAATGCAAACGATAGCATCGCAAGATCAATAATAGAGTATTCAAGTCCAGTATGGGATCCATACTTTAAAACCGAAATAGATCGTCTAGAAATGGTCCAGAGACGAGCAGCAAGATATGTTTCCAACAAACACCATAATCACTCAAGTGTCAACAAAATGATTGAGCACCTGGAATGGCACTCTCTGGAAAAAGGTGAAAAGACGCTAGACTAACTACAAAATAGAATACAACAAAGTGGCTGTAACTAAGGAAGGTCGTCTTATGCAACCAACACGACTGTGGAGGAACATGCACGACAAAAGTTTCCAAATTCCAGCATCCAGAAGTGATTACAGGAAATACTCATTTTTCCCGATAACGATCAGGGATTGGAACGCTCTCCCTCCTGGGGTAGCATCAGCACCGTCAGTCGAGGCCTTTAACGCCTCGGTGACAAAGCTGAACTAAATTATCAAATTGGGGTGTGTGTGTGTATGCGCACTTAAGTCATGTGATAATAATCAGCTCATTGATTGTGGCCAGTATCAGACAGAAGCAGATGAAGAAGCAACACTAAAATGCAAACGAAAAAAGCTGCAAGTCTCCACAGGGATGAAAAATTAATTGAATTGATTATTAATATCATCCGATAAAACAAAAACGATACTTATAGCAGTTCTGTTCTGTGCTGATAACTATCTTTTATCTTATCAACCAAATATAAATTTAAAGAATGACTGAAAAACTGATGTTTGATAAGATGTGTTCTTTTCATTTGATTTAATAGTCATGACGAATATAAGAACAGGCAGTGACACAAATTATAAATAAAATACAACATGTCAATGCATGTCAAACGGATTTATTTCTTATCATCATCTACTAAAGCCCAGATTCAAATGTACAACTAACTGTTTAAAATGTTGCGAACACCAAAGATAGGAAATTTAAATCAATTTTGGTTATCTACATAATATCCAAAGACAGTTTTGGTTTGTTTAGTGCGCAATTTGTTTGGCCTGATATCTTTTTTTTCAATTCTAGCGCTACTAGTGAGTCTTACGTAGACGAAACGCGCGTCTGTCAATGTCTGTGGAAATAATTCATAAGCCTTGTTTTCTTTTATATAAGTTTCAGTATCACTAGACCACCTCTTCTTTACGTGTATCACGCGTAAAGTTTTCAGTACATTTGTGTTAAGATTTAATACATACGATTATTTACATAACTTACTATGAATAAACTCGTGGTATTATACCTCATGCATATATTACCTATGTCTTTTTTGCAAATTTGTTTTCAAATTTGTGTGCTGAAGGCACATTTCTGAATTCAATTTGATCGGTAACACTATTCGAAAATCAAATTGCACACCAATAGAAAGCGATTATGAAATGTGTTGATAGAACAAAAGTGATTGGAAGAGTCATACATTTAAGTTAAAATTTGAATATGAACATGATGTAGAAAGTGTGTGACTTAAATATATCATGGTACAGCCCGTAACAGAGTAGAGATCGAATTCGCGTTTCTTTACCGTCAGATTAAGTTACAAATGTACGTTATCGACAAACTTATTTCGATTTGATCAATGTAGATATTATATACTGCTTGCACTGTGAATATTTATGGGATTCAAATAAAGGCAACAGTAGTATACCGCTGTTCAAAACTCATCAATCCAAGGACAAAAAACAAAATCGGGGTAACAAACTAAAACCGAGGGAAACGCATTAAATATAAGAGGAGAACAACGACATAACACCGAAACGTAACACACACAGAAACGGACCAAGCATCAGACAAAACACCACGAGAATAACAAATATTCAACACTGTAATAGTTTTTCTTTCGTCTGATACAAAATACCCCATATCTTTTCTTTTTCATACCTATCTGTTTATTATGTCCCCGGGATTATGTCAATCATACATTGATGCAATACCGACATGCTTGTACTTTGTCACAGAAAAAACTGAAATAAATTTCCTTCAAATCGAAGTGAAAAATACAAATGTACCCTTTAACATTTGAAATGTTGAAGACAAACTTGCTCTATATCTTAAGTTATTGACGAATATTTCAAATTTAAACCTGTATAAGATGTGATGTACAGCATTTCATTTTATCATTCGTAATGATCCATATCTGACAGAGAAGAAATATTCATAATTCTCAGAAAGTTTTCATAAATATTGTTAGATACCACTAATCGTTCCAACAATCAAGACAACAGAGACAAACAGGGGAAAAATATGAAAATGAAAAGATATGACTTAAGTGTTAGCATGTTCAGGGAGACGGCACTCAATTTACAAAAAAAATAATTGATGTTTTAGGGAACTGTAGAGGTCTCCACAGGTTTTCAACGAGGGTAGAATTTAAAACCTTGAATATGAAAGCCTTGAAATCCATGATCCTTTTTCTGTGCGGTAGTTATATCTACAAAATCCAATCATGTACACGACATATACTACATGTATATTCATACATGTATGTTTATATATTGGGAATTTATTTTTGATTCCAAACAGAATTATAAGGTTATGTATAAGTGCCTCCGTTCACTGCACAATTGTAAATTGTCTTCCTAAAGACCAGCAAAAATAAATGGCACAAGTTCACGTAGTCATAAAAAAAGTCGTATAATTTACGTTATCGAACAAAAAATCATAAATACGGAATATTATATATATATATGTGAATGGTTTGGAAATCCATTTACCCTACATGTTTTAAAAGTCAAAGAAAAATGTTTCCCTGATACAAACGTTTTAAGGACCAGCTTTGTGAAACCTATAGACAAATTCGACTGGATATAAGGAAGTTAATATGTTTACTCTGATTTGAAATTATCTTTTAGAACTTTTTTTTAGTAATTGAGAACCTATGTTGTTTATGGGTAATAGGTGAAATGTTGCATGATCCCTCAAAATGACAGCAAGCGCAGTTTTCCGGACGATTTTCATTTGTACACTGCTAAAAACTGTCCGAGGTCCTGGCCATGGTATATTTTGGAGAAATTTTTTTTTACTGATTTTTACTTAAAAAAAATATTCTCTGTGTGTGCCATTGCAAGAAATAGTTTAGCTCGTTATTTTGTAATATTAAAAAAAAATTTCAACAAAATTTGCCCGTTCAAACTGTACTAGAAAAAAGTTTGGCATGTGAAACAGACAAAGACATATTCTAACAGAAGTACAAATACCAGTCCTCCCTTTTGTGTATACATATGAGAAAACATTTCAAAGTTATTAATTGAATTCAAATCCATCACACATACGGTACACATTGTAGTCCGAAAAAATAAAGTACTTCATTCCTATCAAACACCTTTTTAATTGTTTACCAGTATATTTCTTTTAGTTTTAGGTAAAATTGTAAAGGAAATAATACTATCAAGACGTTCTTCCATAAACCTTTTTTTTTCTGTTCTGACTTTGAAGAAATGACTACTTTTCGCCCAATCGAAATGGTGCATGGACATATTTTGTTTCATATTATTAGAATTATTTTCAATATTATCGGTATTAAACTTGATTGTCGACACATGAAAGTTTGTCAGCATTGACAATCTTTTTAACGTTAAAGTACCAATAGTTCGGTCACTACTCAATTAAGTTTGTCGATAACGTAGCTAATTTTTGACGGTAAACGTCAATTCGATCACTTCTCTGTTACGGGCTGTAAAGTATTGTATAATGAATTATGAGTGTTGATATAAGCCGTTGGCTAAAGGTTTGAATAAATTATACGATGTTTTTTTTAAATTGCAGCTCTATGACTTTTTTTAATAAATTGCAAAACTATTGAAATATATCTAAAAGCCATTACATATTGTCCCATTCAAGTAATATTGAGTTAATTTGACGTATAATACATTTCATTAGATAAAAGAGGGACGAAATATACCAAAGGGACAGTCAAACTCATAAATCAAAAACAAACTGACAACGCCATTGCTAAAAATGAAAAAAGACAAACAAACAACAGTACACACGACACAACATAGAAAACTAAAGAATAAACAACACGAACCCCACCAAAAAACTAGGAGTGATCTCAGGTGCTCCGGAAGGGTAAGCATATCCTGCTCCACATGCGGCACCCGTCGTGTTGCTTATGTGATAACAAATCCGGTAAATAGTCTAATTCGGTAGGTCACATTCATGAAAGGGTAGGGGATTGTAGTTACGACGTAAGATAAACTGATAACGCTCAGTATAGAAATAACGACTAATATACTTCGTATCAAGAATGGTATTAAAGAAATAGGTCTTGATTTCGAAACAATATTTTTTTTATTACAACAAAGCTTCATGAAGTACATATAACGGCAGACTTCAACAAAAATATGCATACAAATATGAAGTGTAAAAATAAAATTGAGAATGGATATGGGGAATGTGACAAGGAAACAAAAACCCGACCATAGAGGAGACAACAGCAGAAGGTCACCAACAGGTCTTCCATGCAACGAGAATTGTGCATCAATACCAAAAACATTCCACTATTGATAACCAAATGACGTCTAGAGGTCACATCGGTCTTCAACAATAGACAGTTATCGATACAATATCTGAAGTTAATTACAAAAAGTTATTATATTTATAACGAAATATTGTAGAATAAAATATTGGTATCGATGACAAGTCACTGTTTATTCCATAGCTGTGTAATATAGGACTTTGCATGTTTTCAACCAACTTCTAAATTATTCCTATTAAATGGAATATTTTTTTCTGATTATCTAGCAAAATCTGGATGAACATTTCATTTTCTAAACTTGTCTGTCTGAGCTGTTTTTTCACTGATTGCTATCAAAATAGGTCAGAAATGACAACATGGCATTAAGTAACAAAACATACATTTAAAGGAGGCTACCTGTAATTCAGGAGCCTGTAATTCAGTGGTTGTCGTTTGCTTATGTGTTACATATTTGTTTTTCGTTCATTTTTTTTACATAAATAAGGCCGTTAGTTTTCTCGTTTGAATTGTTTTACATTGTCGTATCGGGGCCTTTTATAGCTGACTATGCGGTATTGGCTTTGCTCATTGTTGAAGGCCGAACGGTGACCTATAGTTGTTAATGTCTGTGTCATTTTGGTCTTTTTTGGATAGTTGTCTCATTGGCAATCATACCACATCTTCTTTTTTATATTACCTACAAGTTATTTGCTAAAATACAAGAATTAAATGTTAAAATTAGAAAACTAGAAGAAAAAAAAGTATTCCAAGTTTCCAGTACAGAAAAATACATGTTCTTTAGTTATTCTAGAAAAAGTAATGCCAAAACAAAAAAAATACAGACCTTGATATTAGATTCAAAGATATATCATACACAATCCTTTCATAAATATGTATGGTGATAAAAGCCTTGATATATAGCACTGAATATATCAGCATGACATTTTGTCGATAAGATTATATTCCATTGTTTTAGTTTATTGAGAAATTATTTTATTTTCTAGCCATGGCTAAATAAAGTATCCTCAAGGCGTGTTAAATTAATTGGATTTATTATAAATCGTATCTGATAAGACGAAATCATACTAATATAAGCCATGTATTGTGTTGGTGAATATTGTTACTTTTGAAGCAATTTAAAGAAATGAAAAAACATACCAATTGTTGCTTAATGAAACACGTTATTTGCATTTAAATGAAGCGTCATGACGTATATAAATACAAAATATAACTATAAAAGAATACTTTATGATTACTTTTGAGGGAAATGTTGATTAAAGAAGAAGGAATCAGGATATAGACATCGACAAACAATTCACGTTTCAAAAATTAACAAAAAATGTATAACATTTATATAAGACATGTAAATTCTGTCACTTATGACTACGGATATGTTGCACTTTTCGTTATCACAATGTGTACCAAGTCAAGAATATACCAGAAGCATTCCATTCGCTCGCAACGTTGACCAAAACGTTTGATTGTATTATGGTTTGTAGACTTTGCCCTTTTTAATTGACCTTAGAGTAGTTTTTGTCGAGCCATTATTCCCGCCATGCATCTGGTTAGTTATCTTAAACTGAATACAATATAGATCCTCCATGTATTACTGACATTGTTTTTGCGTGTTTATAATTTAGATTTTTCAAGTCATAAAAATGAATTTTCGTTGATGAATCAATTAACAGACTAGAGCTGAACTTCAGGTTAACAAAAATAATACTGTGGATGTCATGCCTCGACCAAGAGATTATTATATTCTTAAGTTTAATATGTATTCGTTCCATAGACAATAAATGTTTACTGTCTTTAAGTATCAGCTGTATGTGTACGAGGCAAGGAAACAAGGTGTATGCGAGCTTTTAGCGAGCTACTACACCTGTTTCGAGTAGAGTACAAATACAGCTGCTATTTAAAGACACTAAACAGTTATTGTCTTTATCCTTCAATTAATTCTGTATATAATTTGTGTTTTGAAAGACACAAAAACACTTGTTTTGCATTTATTTTCGATTTGAAATCCCCTGAGGCCCGTTTACTAATATGATACAGTAATCATACATTCAGCTGAAGACGGGTTCGCAAAAAAGGAATCTCGAATGGTCAACAATAATACATCGCTCAAGGTGAATTATTATCTATTTTAACATAACAACTAATTTGACCAGTAAAAACAAATAACAAAACATTGTCCAATTTGAAACAGGAGTGCGCGAGTTGTCCTACGCTTCAGACTCGACATTCACTAAACATGCATTCTGAAATTGACATGGTTGTTTTTGTTACACAACCATACACATCCAAGTTTTGAAATTGATAGTTGTCATCATATAAAAGACGGTTGTTTATGTGTTTATGTTTAACAGAAAATTGGTGTGATTCTTATTGCATAGAGATATCGGTATAGTAGATAACCCAATTGCAGGTTAAAATTTGGAAAAAAACCTATTGATGTTGTTCTGATTATTAAGTCTTTCCACCTTTCCGTGTAAAGACCTATAGGTTTTGTTCTGATTATTAGGTCTTTCAACCTTTCTGTTGAAAGACCTATTGTATTTGTTCTGATTATTATTATTATTATTATTATTATTATTATTATTTTTATTTTTTTTCTTCCGCCAACTTTTTTTTCCTTCGCTGTTTTTTTGTTTCACAAGATGTCGCTTAGATATATGGTATATGATATCGAACAGTTAATACGCTTCTGAAACTGACACCGCGTAACAAAAAACTTTACCTTGTAAGAGTTATCTCCCCGAACACTGTTTTTCTTGTGTTCTCTAAGGCTTTGCAACCGTATAAAAAACCGACAAATTTATTTTTCCAAATTGCTCGTTTAGTCCTCAGGATGTTCTGTTTTATTTTGACCGAAGCTATACAGAGACTCCATATGAGAGTTATCCCCCCTTTTTATATGATATAAGTGATATGCATATATAACTGGTAAACCATAAGTGATAGAGACCTAGGGTCTTTAGATTTAAGATCCTTGGTCCAAAAAAATGAAAATTAGGTCAAGGTCAAAGGTCAAGGTCAAATTCTAAATTTTGATTTTGGCTTATTTTCACTTATTTTCATTAACTTTATAAGTTTTCGACAAATTATCTTTACTAAATTGTTAGTTGCGACATGTCGTAACTTATAAATTTAGATTGGAAGGGTGCGTAGACAATAAATGGGAGTGTTTGCCCCTCTTATATTTAGAATTTTGCGTAAAGTGATATAACTCATGAACCATACATAATACAGACCTAGGGTCTTTTGATTTAGGATCCTTGGTGTATGACCTTGAAATTGAGGTCAAGGTCATAGGTTAATTGGACGTTCTTGATTTTGATCTTTGCCTGAAATTCATATTTTTATATCATAAAGCCATAGGAACGAACATTTTCAACTGAAGCTTAATATTTTCATATCAAAATAGATCCTTATTGGTTGAAAGACCTTCAATTGTTCTTTGAACAATTGGTTTTTAATTATTATTATTTTTTCTTTTGCCTAATTTTTTTCTTGCGTAGAATTGATGTTTCTAAAGATGTCGCTTAGATAATTGGAATATGATATCGTATAGTTTATACGCTTTAAAAATTTACAACCGCGTAACAAAATACTCTACGTTGTAAGAGCTATCTACCAAACACTGTTTTTCTTGTGGCCACTACTCCTTCGCAACCGTAAATGATTACGGCAAATTTATTTTACCAAATTGCTCGATACATCTTAATGATAAGGATATTCATTTGGACCAAAGCTATATGGAGACTCCATATGAAAGTTATTCCCTCTTTTTCATTTGATTCAAGTGATACGCATTTCTAACTAGTAAATAATAAGTAATAGAGTCCTAGGGTCTTCAAATTTGAGGTCCTTGGTCCAATACAATGAAAATGAGATCAAGATCAAAAGTCAAGGTCATATTCTAAATTTTGATTTTGGCTTATTTTCAATTATTTTCAAATACTGTATGACACATCGACAAAAAATTTTTCATAAATTGTTAGTTTCAACATGTCCTTACTTGTATATTTTGGTTGAAAGGGTGAGCAGACAATAAATGGGAGTTTTTGCCCATCTTAAATTTAGAATTACGTGTAAACTGATATTACTCATTTACCAAACATATTAAATACCTAGGGTCTTTTGATTTAAGGTCCTTGGTTTGTGACCTTGAAATTGAGGCCAAGGTCATAGGTTAATAGGAAGTTCTAGATTTTGACCTTTGCTTTAAATTCATATTAATACTTTGTTAAGCCATAAGAACTAACATTTTAAACTGATTTTTCATATTTCAATATCAAAATAGATCTTTACTAGTGAAAAGACCTTCAATTGTTCTCTGAACAATTGGTTCTTAGAAATTATTTTTCTTCTTCCGCCTAATTTTTTTTCTTCCGTAGTTTTGTTGTTTCGTAAGATGTTGCTTAGATATTTGCTATATGATATCGTATACTTTATACGCTTTTAAAACTGACAACTGCATAACCAAATACTTTAAGTTGTAAGAGTTATCCCCCAAACACTGTTTTTCGTGTGGCCACTATGCTTTCGCAACCATAAAAGATAACGAAAAATTTATTTTACCAAATTGCTCGTTGCATCTTCAGAATTAGGATATTCATTTGGATGGAAGCTTGGACGTTTTAGATTTTGACTTTTGCTTCAAATTCATCAAAATCATAAAGCCATAGGAACTAAAGTTTCAAACTGATTTTTCATATCTTAATATCAAAATAGATCTATACTAGTGAAAAGACCTTTATTTGTTCTCTGAACAATTGGTTTTTTATAATTATTTTTTTTCTTCTGCCTAATTTTTTTCTTGCGTAGTATTGATGTTTCAAGAGATGTCGCTTAGAGATTTAATGATATTGTATAGTTTATACGCTTTAAAAATTGACAAAGGCGTAACAAAATACTTTACGTTGTAGGAGTTATCTCCCCAAACACTGTTTTTTTGTGGACACTACTCCTTTGCAACCATAAAAGATTACGACAAATATATTTTACCAAATTGCTTGTTACATCTTCAGACTTAGGATTTTAATTTTAACCGAAGCTATCCGGAGACTCCATATGAGAGTTATTTCATATGTATTTGATATAGGTGAAATGCGTTTCTAACTGGTAAACCATAAGTGATAGAGACCAAAGGTCTTTTGATTTGAGATCCTTGGTTTAAAAAAATGAAAATTAGGTCAAGATAAAAGGTCTTATTTTGGCTTAATTTCAAACACTGTATAACATATTGACAAATTTTTTTACTAAATTGCTAGTTGTGACATGTCGTTATTCATATATTTTGGTTGAACGGGTACGTAGACAATTAATGGGACTGTTCACCCATCCTTTATTTATAATTACGCTTAAAGTGATATAACTCATTAACCATACATATAAAAGACCTAGGGTCTTTTGATTTAAGGTCATTTGTTAGTGACCTTGAAATTTAGGTCAAGATCATAGGCTAATTGGACGTTCTAGTTTTTGACCTTCTCTTCAAATTCATATTAAAACATCATAGAGCCATACAGGAACTAACATTTGAAACTGTGTTTTAATTAATATCAAAATAGATCCTTTCTAGTTGAAAGACCTTCTATTGTTCTCTGAACAATTGGTTTTTAATTATCTTTGACTTTGTTATCAAACTCGATAACAATTTTTTATTTCATTATTCATGTATGTGTGTCTGTTTGATATTTTGTAATTGTGTGTTATATTTCATTGTATTTCATGAGGGCCTCAGGGAAGATTAGCTTTATAGCTAATTGTGTAACCCTCTTTAAATAAGGAATAATTATTATTATTATTATTATGACATCGATTTGACTAATATGCACTGATGATAGTTATTCATATTAGAGAGTATAATCCACAACTTACGTTTATATTAGTATATTGAATATCGTCTCGATAATAACGATATACGGGACTGAAACTCGGTAGGAAACAGATATAGACACTAAAGTTACAGACTAATAAAACAATTGTTCATGTAATTTCTCATTTCATTGAACTTTTTTGCTATGTTACTGACAAGGGATACAAGAGAGAAAATAGAAAAAAAAACATTAGTCGGGAAAACGACACAACACGAGACTGAACAGATAGATGATCAGTCAGTCCTATGATTACCAAGTAGAAAGTTCAAAATTGAGCAACACAAAATTCCATTCGAATTTCGGATTTGTCGGAAAGGTAAGTAATTTCCGATATGCAAGTGACATCTATTGCATTTCTGCATAGAAAAAAAAATGGATATGAGTCCAGCCGGTGAAGTCATATACAAGCTTAGGGAAAGGACAGTGGCTTTGACAAATCGGACATGCAAAATCGTCTGTGTCACAAATACGTCATAAAATAAACTCATCATAGATACTAGGATTAAAATTTTATATTTACGCCAGACGCACGTTTGGTCTACAAAAGACTTATCAGTGACATTCGAATCAAGTACGTGGTTGAAGTGCCTTGAGGACTAAAAATTCCCTAAAATACAGCTAAGGTAATCTATAACTGAGGTAGAAAAATCTATTTTTTTTAAATTCAAAGTTAGCCTTATAAGGTTATAATGAATACCGTTTCATCATCTTCGTCAACCGGCACCGATTTTTATTAAAGTAACTTATTCTGTGATTTTGGAAAAAAAACCAATTGTCAACATTATCTAGTTCGACCAGGTTTTTTTTAACTACAGGGTTTATTTCTTAAATAGCAAATACAAAAAAGCTTGCAAACCCCAATAAAGTCTTAATAGATTATTGAGGTTATAGATCACAAGATTACACAGTCTATTATCGTTCATTTACGATTATTGTGTTGCTCTGTATATTTCTCTTTATTGTACGTATACTATACGTTTGCCCCCCAAAAACAAACAAAATTACATAATAGTGTATCAATCATTTGGTTGAATTGAACTACAAAAGGGATGGCGTATACAAATACTGTATTGAAATTATTCAAAGTGAACATAACTATTATACCTACATAACTGACGTTATATGTAATGTAAACATATCGCGTGTTTGCTTACTTACACTTGTAATAATTGTTTTCAAGACAAACATTTCCGGTCAACATATAATTGTGATTTTATATTTTACAATAACAGGGATTTGCAGCTTAATGTACATCAGGCAAACGACCTTTGTGTTAATAAAAAAGCAATTACGCTGAAATAGTATTTTGGCGATCAATACTAGGGGCTCCTTGGTCGCATTTGCTTGGTTTTAGTTATATTTCATTTACAATATATAAAAATAATGTTTTGCTAATAAACATCAGACTTGGATTGCTTTTTAACTGTTTGTATTGCAGTGTGTTTGTTTCTTCCTCATTAGCTAGATGTCTAGAGGGAGGGGTTGAGATCTCACTTAACATAATAAACCCGTCGCTTTTTTTTTTTTTTTTGGCGCCTGTACTAAGTCAGAAGCCTCTGGTCTTTTTTAGTCTTGTAAGGTATGATTTAAGTTATTTGTTTGTTCTAGCTAGGTTGTTATCTTTTTTGACATATCCAATTAGTTATTCTTTTTATTATATTGACAATGACTTATTCTGTGGAAATAAGTAGAATTATTTTGAACTTTATCTGCGTATTCACAGTTTCTTTGATGCGACGTCATCGATAACGTTTTGATCACAAATATTGTTGTAGGACGTCAGAGGAGTAAAAAAGCAAAGTCTATTTCTCGTATAGAGTTATCGGTTTTTCTTTCATTTTATAATGTTTCACAGTTATGAATTGAAAGTAATGTACTACAATGTAAATCAATATCGTAAGCAAGCTTTTATATTAAAGAGGCACTAGCTACGAGATATATAAAAAAATCTGAAGTAAGATTTTTATTTGTTCAATCAATAATGAAAGTGAAATAGTGAAATAATAATTCGCTTTTAGAAGCCAAAATGATTAAATTTTGTCAAATTAAGCGAAGAAACATTGATAATTACTTATTCACTTGCAAGTGAATGAGTCGACCTCATAAAATCCGTATTGATGTGAACTTCAATTTGACCCCTAGCTAGAGATTGATAACGCCTGCATTATACGTGTACTGGTTATTTAAAGAAAAAAATTGTCAACAATGAAAGTGAAACTACGGTAAATCATTTGATTACTGATTCGATCCATATAAACTCATTCTTACACTGTTAAAACAATGAGACACATATATTCTTAATATATAAAATCAAATCAAACAGACCTTTAAAAAACCAATTGCACGTGTTGGTTTAATCTATTCATATCTTTATGTTTACATCGCTTATATGGTCATCTGAGGTCAAATCGATAGTTAATTAGATGGCGTCTGGATTTAAATACACACGAAACGAACCAACATAGTATCTACCCCATGCTCTGTAAACTGTTTTTTGAAGACTCTTGGTTGTTTGGATAAATGTTTTACATTGTTATAAATCAAATATGAGAATTTGAGTCAAATCAGTGACCACGAATTTGACAGCTAGTGCCCCTTTAAACGAAACTACAATTTGATCTTGAAATGCCTTATGATTGTTTTCAGTCAATACGAATTGTGTATTCTTATCAAAAATACATGTAATTTAGCAACAGTGTTATACTACATGTAATCCAATAAGACAAGGGTCAATGACCTAAAGTAATTTTGAAATATTTTTGGTGACCCATAGTTGTGAATTTCGGTGCCATTTAGTCTCTTGTGGAGAGTTGTCTCATTGGCAATCATACCACATCGTCTTTTTTTGTATTTACAACTACATGGCAAACATCGAGTAGGAAAACACACACTTACAAAAACAAAATAACATACTGTGAATAAAGCGATCTTCACAAATCAAGGGATTCCAGATTCTTATCTGCACATGCCACCCATCATGGGAAAATTCGAGACACAAAAAAAAAAACTGATAACTAAACACAATTTTAGCCAAGTGAACCACACACGAAAGGAAATGTTAGCAGATCCTACTTGACATGAGATACTAGTTATGTTACTCATATGATAATGCAATGAAACATTAACATAATCCAATAGTTTTCAATTTTTAATCCTTGCCTTTTAACTGTGAGCAAACATCTGTATAAAGAGTGTGTGTATTTATCAGAAAAAAACATCTGTATAAAGAGTGTGTGTATTTATCAGAAAAACATCTTTATAAAGAGTGTGTGTATTTATCAGAAAAAAACATCTTTATAAAGAGTGTGTGTATTTATCAGAAAAAAACATCTGTATAAAGAGTGTGTGTATTTATCAGAAAAAAACATCTGTATAAAGAGTGTGTGTATTTATCAGAAAAACATCTGTATATAGAGTGTGTGTATTTATCAGAAAAAACATCTGTATAAAGAGTGTGTGTATTTATCAGAAAAACATCTGTATAACGAGTGTGTGTATTTATCAGAAAAAAACATCTTTATAAATAGTGTGTGTATTTATCAGAAAAACATCTGTATAAAGAGTGTGTGTAATTATCAGATAAACATTTGTATAAAGAGTGTGTGTATTTATCAGAAAAAAAAATAAGTACTAAAGTGCAGCAATTTGATTGACTCATTAAGGTGGTACCTAACACTACAGGGAGATAACTCTGTAAAATCATCAGAACGTTTTAATTGTTGTTAAGGGAATATTAAGCTTCTCAATGATCAAAATGAGTGTTTGTCAAACTGCTATATAACCAGTGTAATTTTTCTGATTAAATGGTTGGTTCATTTTTTAATTTTTTTTTTATTTTTTTATATTTTTGTGAAAGGGTCAAAGTAAATACTTTGTCAAAATTTTAAGAAAATTAAACGAGCCAAATTAATTTTAGTTCAGGTACCACCTTAATCAGATACCATGCATACTTAACTCAATAATAAAACTCTTTATGCACTAAGTTTTGCTTTTAAAATGCTCGCAATATTTCCAATAAAGGAATGTTCGATAGTACGATTTCAAAAACAACTGATTTTAAATCTTTCTTTTAATGCATTGAATGTTAAAATCAATACTATTTTGCATTCGTATTTGCTACAGAGTATATTTATGATAATAGTAGACTTCATTTTAAGAGGCGAGTTTCATTAAACATGCTCCCTTAAGACGTTCAATTTCATCGCTTGTCAACTTTAAAATAAGTAATTAACTAAGAAAAGTAATAAGTAGGACTTCCATAAGCAATCCTCGATTTCTCTATATTTATTGATCTGTGGGTGTAAATAATAAGTTCGTACCTCATGACAGGTGCATTTTTGTAAGTTCAATGACAAACACATCTAGAATCAACTTTAAATATTATATATTGATTATGATGATTTGGCGATATGTCTTGTGTCATTAAACATATCAGTAATAACTCTTAAATATAACAGCTGTTAAAATAGTACGTCAAATGCGTGTTCCGTCTAAGAAAGACTCATCATTGACGCTCTCATCAATAAATTTGAAGGGCATATCAGTTTATTTTCCTGTACTTAAGATTTTCCGACGACAGAGATTGGTTCAAATTAATTTAAAGACACATTAATCTTAGATTTAGAATATCGAAACTTATCGTATATTTTCAACCAAATAAGGGAAAGATTTTTTCATATTAGCCCTGATATAATCCCTCGACCCATATTATCCCTTGACTTAAGTCTCGGACAGATATGGTAGTCTCATGATGAACTCAACACCATTATGGAATAGGACATGCATGATCTATAAAATTTCAACGTGTGAAAAGTTTTATATTTGTAATATTCGAATTTGTAAAAACGTTGATGTTACATATCAACATGATCAATAATAACGATAGTTAAAATGCCAGAAACTGCATTATATCTTTGTATAATTGCTTTTTACTTGTTAAGAAATTATGCCGTTGATAGGGTCTATACTTGTCAGATTGCTGTATGACGTAAACGTAAAACATGTCGGTCAATTTGACAGATTTATGAGAAATGAAATATAAAAAGAAAAATCTGAGACACGGTTTTGGGGGTCAAACTGTGTTGTGCAAAAATCTATTTTGGGATGCTATAAGTAACAAGGAAGCTAAATTCATTCAAGTTTGGACATCACAGTATAGCAACTAATTAAATACCAATTAAATATGTAATAGTTATGTCATACTGAAATTATCAAAATTTGAAAGATTAATCTTTTTTCTTTCTTTTGTTACCCTTTTAAAAATATAAGGAATGATGAAATGAGTTACATCAGTTTAAAGTTGTCTGATTATGAGTGAAAAAATCTTTGTATTGTGCTACCCTAAACGGAAACATCAGCATTCTAAACTAGCCATCTATAATGCTATAACGATAGGAAAACTAAGTTATGTTTGTAGGTGTTTCTGGTACTTGCAAATTGGTGCGTTAGAACTATTTTGATACTATGTTTATTACAGAACTCATCGCTTTATATTGACCTCATGGCGTTGAATATTAGTACGTCTTATTTTATAGCATCTTATCAACTTAATTCGTACAATTTAAAATTATGATGCAGTGTATCTCACATTTTAACCAAACACATCCTTCAATTGGGTCAGTTTTGTTGTTGTTTGAAATGAGAAAAGCATGTACAATGCAATAAAAATAAACAGTGCAATCGCTATGAAATATGTATCTTTTCAACATAAAAGGCTTACATGAGTATCATACTGAATTTTTACTGACTATAGTATACTTTATGAAAGTCACTACCTGTATCTGCTTACTCTTCTATATGAATTAATCTAGATCTTGGTGTCTCTATCTATAGTTTTCTAGGTAGTGTTTTGTCGTTTTGTTTTGGTTTTTTGCCTATTGTTGTCAGTTTCGCTTCGAATTTGAATTTACCCTAGGTATCTTCTTGGTGCTTTTCAAAATTTCGTTATGCAGCTGTTCAAAGTTCAGTTGAATAATTTTTAATCTCTGTATTTACAGTGTTTATGATAAAGCCTAAGAAGTCAGAATTGGGCGTTCAACTTGACATTTTTGTTTTTTTTTCTATTTCTCCGCAATCACTAAATACAAAAAGCATGTTATTTTTCAATTGATAACTTTAAAAGATTTAATATGTTTAAGTTCATTAACTTTTGTTTACTTTGGTAAATGGAAAACGAATCCCGTTAATGTACCCTAATGAGGCAATTATCCTTAGCATTTGACATTTCCTCTTGGTGTATGCAAAGTAATTAACGTGTTAAAAGTGCGATTTTGAACAATTTCAATCTCATTGCTGATTTTGTGCTATCCTTTACTAGTAATTGAAATCATGTCTTCTCTGTAAAAGCACATCACGATTTTTAAAATCGTTTTTTTATTTGGACTTTAGTTCCGTGATATTCCTTTGTTAAATACTAATCTTTTCTAATCTAATCCGTATCCCTTATCATTTTTTTAACATTACAAATAAGAAGATTAAAAATTTATAAAAAACATGTTAATTGGAAATCGAAAAAGAGATAAAAGGATCAATACGTTTAGAGAAATAATTGGTTAAAGATTGTTAATTCTGCCCTCATTACTAATCGATACAAAAATGTAATGTTCGGTTTTCTCCAAAACATTTAGACATTTTCGAACAAATAAAAAAAAAATATTTAATATCATCGTCAGATTACTTAAAACATCATTAAGGCAAATGTAAATATTTATAACCAATACAAAACCAGCTAACAAAAAAAAAAACGCAAACCGTCAAAAGCATCCGTGTACATTTACGCCAAATATTTGTCATTTTAAAATGAAAAATTAATTTTGTTAATTGGCAAAAGTCATATCTTATATGGAATTCTGAGTGTTATATTCGAGAAATTTAACAAACACTACGATCATAACAGGTTGTTGTTACCAAAATAAAAATAATTTTGGAAGCATGTTACATTTTTGCTAATTCTCCCGCACTTCATGTCGTATGTAATCTATGATTCCAGACATTTATATATATATATAATCATAATTCACGAGGGTTTTTTATTTAGGTTTTTTTTTGTGTTCATTTTTTAATTTTCCATGTTTTTATGAACTTGTTTGTCTTCTCTTCTTTTTCGTTTTTTTCTCCCGGACTTTGACAATTTTTTTTTACCATTTTAGAACTTCCCTTAAGACCTTCAGTCTTTTTGTTTGTCACATAAATTTAGAATTTTACGTTTAGTTGAGTAATTCTATACCTATCCCTGTGCCTTTCTATAAGTGTAAACAAACATCTCAGTTAAAATATGTCCAAATCTGACTTTTGGCTATACCTTGCCATAAATACTGCAGCTATTACCTGTGCCAATAATATTATTTTCCGAGCAGCAAGGTGTTTAATTCGATTTAATATGTGACGGCGTCCAGAATTTTTAGATTTTGTAACACTGTGAACGTTATATTACATGTCTGGTTATTTCTTAAACCAATTTTATAACTTAAAGTACATATGCGTGTTACAAACGTGATTGGATTTCTAAAGACAATCAGGAAATTATAATTCAATGATAAAAGAGCAAGCACGTAAAGTACAAATGTAATAAGATATTTAAAGTATACCCAATACATAAGAATCTTTCTACAATTTAGTTAATAGTTTCGAATAATAATACATTTTGATTTAATTAAAAAAAAATCATGTGTATTGGCAGCTACAAGAAAGCTTCAGAATATGAAAAACATGATGAACTGAACTGATGATTGAGTTAGTTCAAGTGACTATAGCACAGATTCAGAGGGTAAACGAGGAAGAAGAAAGCTTTTTGTAATTCAAACAAGAGCATGGACTTAATTTTTAAATATATATGTTATGGTCAGAGATTTGCAAAATATAATTCATATACAGTTCTGATATACAGATACCAAACAAAATGACATTGTTTCAATTGTCTCTTAACCGTAAAGTTATTTTATTGCAATCATTATGGTAACAACACATGTTAGTATATATATTTATTCCTATTTTTATGCAAGCTTTTTGACAATTACAAATATGTACTGTACCTTATTCTTTATTATCAAGTGCATTTATTCACGATTGAAAACGCTATGCCCTTCTGTTTGTGTATTTGAAAATTACATTTAAAATTGATTGACAGAAGTATGTCGTTTGCTCATTTTTGACTGTAGTATAAGAAGTATTACATGCTGTTAAAGTCATGATAACTTCCAGAACATTCAACATTAAAACATTTGTAAATATATGTATACAAGCATTTTGAGTTGTTCTGTCGTTTTTTAGTGACAGTTTGTGACCCGGATTTGTTTTTTTTATTATCGATTTATGAGTTTTGAACATCGGAATACTACTGTTGCATTTATTTTTCATAACAACGCAAATCGTAATATGTCTTAGTTCAAAAGTTATAGGCTGATAATGTCATCAGTCCTTGGTTGTTGGTTGACAATTTACTTCAAAAGTGGACAAAGTCTTATATTTCAAAACTGTGAGTTGAATCTCTATGTGAGACTGAATGATGAATGATACTGAACAAATCTAAACTCCATTGATGTAGTTATTCTGCGTAGCATGTACGACTGAAACAAATGTAAATGGATTCACGATACAAGATCGTTTAGTGGTTACGTGCACAAATTAAACAAGAGTGATGAAATAGTTTTTAGAAAAACTATAGATAGTAAAAGTATTTTTGCATTACAAACATCAGTACAGAAAAACATGACCTATGTTACATGTTTCCAATATAGCAGTATGTTTTTACAAATATGGTTACATCACATCATTCATGTCATTAAAATGTATTTTCAGTGTTCTGTGACATCGGTTCAACCAGTATGAATATGTTAAGTGATAAATGATTATCTGGCGACATCTAATAGATCTAATAACCTAGTCTATTGTCAATGCCATGGGTACAACTAGAAGAGCGTTCATGATGTCTTGGTTTAGTGAAGTATTGAATGAATACACGAGATGTGGGAAGTAAATGATTTGCTTTACATGTATGTTAATGAAAATAAAATAAGATAATGTTTAAATCTTAATCGATTTCTTTATTCTTTAATAGCAATTATTAGAACTTAAAGTGCATGTATTGCGAGAAGGCAGCTCACTAACACACAATGACTGACTACAAATATATTGAAGATTATATATAAGAGTACAAGCATTGGCAAAAACAAGAAATTAAATAAATTACCAAATGAAAATATGTTATTATATAAAATAGTAAAACATGTATCCCTTTGCATGATAAATGGGAGAAAACAAGGGCAAACTTTGCATGATAAATGGGAAAAAACAAGGGCAAATTTTGCATTATAATTGGGGAAAAACAAGGGCAATCTTTGCATAATAAATTGGTAAAAACAAGGGCAAACTTTGCATGATAAATTGGAGAAAACAAGGGCAAATTTTGCATGATAAATGGGGGAAAACAAGGGCAAACTTTGCAATTCACCTCAATTCAATAAAAGACATATAGGAGAGGCATTATTCGATTGACTTTAACATTGTGACTTGGATGGAGAGTTGTCTAATTGGCACTCATATCACATCTTCTTATTTATATTTACATGGCACTCATATCACATCTTCACATTTATATTTACATGGCACTCATATCACATCTTCTTATTTATATTTACACGGCACTCATATCACATCTTCTTATTTATATTTACACGGCACTCATATCACATTTTCTTATTTATATTTACATATTTTTTTTTCAACTTTTGAGTTAAGTGTACATTTGCGATTCTTCTCTCTCGTTTGATTAATATCATGTCTTGACAATGTAAGCGAAACACATCATGAACTGCATTTTTAACTAGATTTATGGTTAATTGAAGATTTTGTATGAGTGACGAGTTTAAAGCTAGGCCTGGTAAAAATTTAGCAAGATTTTGTGGGAAAACAGGATTTTTTTTTGTTAAGATTTTATTTTCATTTACTTTATTTATATGTATTTCTGCTTCTATTTCATAACAATAACTAGTATGTTTTCAAGATTTTTCTTTTTATTTAGTTTATATCAATCATGTCAATGACCTTCCACTTTTATTCAATGGACTGTCGTGTCTCAAAATGTAAGACAATAATTTTTAGGTAAAAATTCGATGCGTAAAAATTGCGTCGCTTTTTTTTATAGAAATTCTTAATTTGTAAAGTATATGGTTATGTAATGATTAAAACGATGCATCGAAAAATGATTGTATTACGCATTTTCGTTAGATGTGAAAATTAAATAAACTAGACATGATTGTTGCATTCCAAAATCCGATTAATTGTATTATCAAGGATGTGAATACATCTTTTGTATAATATATTTTTTGTCTTCCGCTTATTTTTTTAAAACAATTAACTCTTTTGTTGGAAAGAATTTTCTTGAATCATTTATCAATTTTGTGATTCTAAAATGTTCTTTCAAATTTCCAACAGAAGGTAAAAATATGAATATTAGTAAGAATTGGTCAAGATTTATTTACCGTTACAGAAAGTTTTTGACTTGACCTACTCATTCCGTGTTATTTCTCCTAGTACTTAAACCACGTGCTACAGACGACCCTTTTCATATTTGGCTAACAAAATTGAAACGTGTGTTAGTGTGGATTCATCATTATTCGTTGCATACCAATGTTCGTGAATTTCGTGGGCACAAGTGAACCACTAAATTAAATGTTCAACGAATGACAAATTTCCTGTAGGCTTGTATAATGACTTCCTCAAAACCACGACATTAACTATCCACGAATATGTAAGATTTCTGTAATCCCAAAACAAATCGTACCCACAAAAATAAATGAATCCACAGTTACCCAATCTGACAAGAGATCCTTAATATATCGCAGTAATGATTTATTTGAGGCTGGAAGACATAAGAGTTGTTCAGAAATCAACAATTTTAAAGTGTAGCGGGTAGTTTGCCAATGACAAGTTAAATATAGCTGACGTTTAAAGGGACGTGGCAACATGATGCCGATATAAAGCTCGTGATCAAATTGCGTCAATCGAAAACTATCTGTTGTGCCCTAATGATCCACATATCGATATGCTCGATCCTTGTTACCATGTAAGAATCTTAGAACTTATGATAAAAGATTTGTTAAGTAAGCCATTGTGTAGTATTATCTGTTACTATTATAAAATTCATAGACGAATGCTGCATACATAAAACAAAATGTTACCTATTCTCTATCAGTTTCGCTCCACCTGGAATTCAAGTGATTCCTAACATTGTTTTGTTTTGTGTAGAAAATCGTCAAGCTGCCGTAAATGTTCGTTGTCGTCGAAAATAAACCCTTTTCTAAGTTGCATATTTGTCTTTACGTAATACAGATTTTTATCAATAAAACGACTTCAAAGATGTACTTTTAAATTTGATATTTCTTAAAACAAAAAGAAAAAAAAACCATAACTACTGTGGATTCATTATTGTTCGTTGGAGACCAATTTCCGTGGATTTTGTGGGTACAGGTTAACCACGAAATTAAATGTCTAACGAATGACAAATTTCCATAGGTTTGTATACAGACTTCGGCAAAACCACGAAATTAAATATCCAAGAACATGAGATTTTTCCTTCATCCACGAAAATTGGTACTCGAAAATAAGTGAGTCCACAGTATAGCAAAATTTAGAAATATAAATAGAAATATTTATGGAAAGCCCAGAGAGAAATACGGAGGGTTTAGATTGTCACTTTTCAGCACAAAATTGTCCAAATTTTAGGACAAAGGGCACAGAGCAATTAGTCCGGCGGCTACGAGTTTATTTCAGACGAATTGTGCACATCCTGCTACAAGCATGAAATTTGGCATAGACCTTCCTCAATTATTACTCTTTTTTATTTCAGATAGGGAGGCATTTGAAAAAAAATGTCTCACTTCCGGTAAAATCCAAAATGGCGGACGTCATACTTGAATCAGTCTAATATCGAAGGCTAGTATTTGAAAAGGTGTTATTATCATGCTACTAGCATAATATTTGGTACAAACCTTTGTTATGTACTACTTTTGGATATATTTTATAGATAAGATGTCTTCAAAACCCCTACTTCCGGTTAAAATCCAACATGGTGGACATTGTACTTAAATAAGCTTATTTTTTAGGGAGGGTACTTGAAATGTGTTTTAACGTATTGCTACTATCATAACATTGTGCAGGAACCTTTCTTTGGTGCTTCTGATGAATACAATGTATAAGACATATGTCTTAAAAACCCTAACTTCCGGTAATATCCAAAATGGGGGACATAGAAATATCAATTAATTATTCAAATATTCAACTTTTTTTAAAATGTAAAGAAAATGATGTTTTTTTGTGCTGGTCATTAAACTTTTGGCTTTAAGTTATCCACCAAACCACTAATTCTATCATGTTGTAAATTGTCAAATATAAAGTTGACACTTCCAGTAAAAATATAACGTAAATTTCAAAGATGTGTCCTCAATCCATTTCTTCGATGTAGAGTTTTGGATAAATTGATTAAAATAAAATAAAATCACTATAGTATTAAAACATATTTAAAATTACTACGATTTTCGGCCAAAAATAACGATCACCACGACATGCACACTTCACAGTGCACGGGATACCCGATTTTTCACATTAAAAATGACCGCGGCTTTCTTTCTTACATCATTGTACATCCACAATGTACAAGCTTCTGACAAAATGATGAGGCATCAAAAAGAGTTTTTTAAAAGTTATCCGCTATGTCCCCGCCTGGAGTGGGTAGCATAAGAGCCAATCCCAAGCTCGTCTTCCTAAACACCTACCTGAGTATATTGCATGATTTACATGCTGAAAAAGACTAAACCAAGTTGAGGGAATAGCCTCAAAAAGCCTTCCCTTTTTCGCAAATAGTTATTTTCTTGCTTCGTTACACATGTTATACCCATCTGTTAAGTTTGTGCAATCTTGCAGTAAAACCGCGGTGATTAAGTTTGATCAATCATCATTCTGTATGTTAAAGTCACATCTTCAAATGCAATCAATGTCTCCCACATAGTCTTTTTTTTTCCTTTCAAGCAAAGAGAGAACCATATCACAACAGGTAAAGGCATGGATAACAATAAGTGTGTCAGATCACTCATTGCCTAGTGCATTTGAAAGGCCATTGATAGATATTAATCCAAAGTATTTTGCCCTCCCAAACACAATCCATAGGTCGTCTACCCCTATTTCATGGAATAGCGAAACAGTAGTGACAGCATCATCATAAACGACTGTTCGAATCATGACTTGTTTAAGTTCGTGTTTCACTGCATCATACACATGCACCATGATTCTAGTGTCTGCCTTTAAATGTGAACTTGGTGCTAAACTTGAAATACATCACGTGGTGGATAAGATAGAATATTCTGACCATTTGTTGCTATAACTACCATACGCATCCAAGACTTCATCCACTCTTATTACAGTTTCAAGTTATTTTATTAAGGTAAGGACATAATACCCAATCAGCATACTCGTTAGGCCGCAATTCACAATCGGAGAGCTGATTTCCCACATTTACAAAGACTGTGGTATTGTTTCTCAGATCCATAAATTCCAAAAACACATATTTTCTTGCTTTGTTAACCCGATCTGATAAGTTTTTTTCGATCTTACAACAAAACCACGTATCGTTTTCAATGATAAATTTATCAAATCCATATGGTGATGTTGGCTGGTCAATCATCATTCTAAATGCTAAAGTCACATCTTCAAACGCCATTAATGTCACCAACGCAGTTCCTTTTCCAGCAAACGTGTTATCTTTTAATGCCTAGTGCATTTGAAAGGTCATGATAGATATATATCTTAAGCTTTTTCCCCTTCCAAATGCAGACAAAAGTTTGTCTGCCCCTATGTCACGGAATAGCGAAACAGCAATGACATCAGTATCAACTGTTCGAGTCATGACTCAGTTAAGTCTTTGTTTCACTGCATCAGACACATCGATCTTGATTCTAGTGTCAGTCTCTTCGTGTAAACATGGTGCTAAAGTTGAAACATCATCAAGTGGTGGATAACACTGAACATCCTGAGCATTTGTTGCTACAACTACTTGTACTCAAAATTGTATTGAGCAAGCTGCTGTGAATGAAAACTTAAAAGTCCTTTCTTATTGTCGTCATCTCTCAGAAAACTTTGCCAATTTGGAGGATGTTTTTAACCCTGGATTCGTCTGTGTATTCCCTTTCCCCTAAATGTTGCTCTTGCTTCTTTTAGCAGCTTTCAAACTACCAGTATTGTCTATGTTCGCATCCGACACTACATCCACTGTTATTACAGTTTCAAGGTGTTTCCGAACGAGTATGATGATAGGGTATAATGTCCTTACCGTTATAAAATACCTTGAAACTGTAACAAGAGTAGATGAAGTCTTTGATGAGTATGGTAGTTGTAGCAACAAATGCTCAGGATATTCTATCTTATCCACCACGTGATGTATTTCAAGTGTAGCACCATGTTCACATAAAGAGACAGACACTAAAATCATGGTGCATGTGTCTGATGCAGTAAAACACGAACTTAAACGAGTCATGATTAACTGTCACTGATGATGCTGTCAATACTATTTCGCTATTCCGTGACATAGGGGAAGACGAACTATGGATTGTGTTTGGGGAGGCAAAAATGTTTGGATTAATATCTATCAATGGCCTTTCAAATGCACTAGGCAATGAGTGATCACACACAATTTTTTCTGACCTATACCTTTACCTGTTGTGATACGGTTCTCTCTTTGCTTGAAAAGGAAAAAAGACTGCGTGGGAGACATTAATGGTATTTGAAGATGTGACTTTAACATAAAGAATGATGATTGATTAGCCTAAATCACCGGGGTCTTAATGTAAGATCACACAAACTTATCAGATGGAGCTAACATGATTAACGAAGCAAGAAAATCATTTTTTGCACAAAAGGGAAGGCTAATTATAAGTGAGGCTATTCCCACAACTTGGTTTAATCTTTTCAAGCATGTATAACGTGCAATATACTAATGCAGGTGTATAGTGAGACGTGCTTGGGATTGGCTCTTATGCTACCCAGTCCAGACACTAATGGATTGCACAGGGACAAAGAGAGTTCCTTTTAAAAAAAATTCTTTCTGAGACCTCATCATTTTGTCAGAAGCTTGTACATTGTGGATGTAAGAAAGGATGCCGCGGTCATTTTTAATGTGGAAAATCGGGTCTCCCGTGCACTGCCTTATGTGCATGTGGTGGTGACTGTGAATAAACATGTATTCTTGGCAAAACAGTAGTAATTTTAAAAATGTTTTAGTACTATAGTGATTTTATTTTGTTTTAATCCAAAACTCTACATCGAAGAAATGGATTGAGGACTCATCTTTGAAATTTACGTCATATTTTTACCGGAAGTGTCAACTTTATATTTAAACATTTACAACATGATAGAATAAGTGGTTTTGGGGATAACTTAAAGCCAAAAGATTAATGACCAGCACAAAAAAAAAATCATTTTCTATACATTTTAAAAAAAGTTGAAAATTTGAATAATAAATTGATATTTCTATGTCCGCCATTTTGGATATTACCGGAAGTAAGGGTTTTTAAGACATATGTCTTACACATTGTATTCATCAGAAGCAACAAAGAAAGGTTCCTGTACAATTTAATGATAGTAGCAATACGTTAAAACACATTTCAATTACCCTCCCTAAAAAAATAAGCTTATTTAAGTACAATGTCCGCCGTGTTGGGTTTTAACCGGAAGTAGGGTTTCTGAAGACATCTAATCTATTTAATTTATCCGAAAGTAGTAAAAAACAAAGGTTTGTACAAAATATTATGATAGTAGCATGATAATAACACATTTTTACACACTAGCCTTCGATATTGGGCTGATTTAAGTATGACGTCCGCTATTTTGGATTTTACCGGAAGTGAGACATTTTTTTCAAATGCCTCCCTATCTGAAATAAAAGAGTAATAGTTGAGGAAGGTCTATGCCAAATTTCATGCTTGTAGCAGGATGAGCACAATTTTTCACAAAGCCGCCGTACTAAATGGCAAGAGCCGTCTGATCTCACAATCTTTCTAACATTATACAGACATTTAGATGATAAGTAGATATGAACGTTACTAAAAGGAATTTGTGCCCTTCCTGTCTTCCATGTTTACGGAATGCCCAAAGTGCCAGTTGGATATTCAAAATATGTAGTGAAAACCTACCCGAGACCGCCTAAATGTGTCGCGTTTTATGGACATTGAAAGAATAGGGGGTATTACCGTCATTTAAGCGGTCTCATGTAGGTTTTGCTATATATTTCTTTTTTGGGGCTTCCATCCATATACATTTTACCTATATTTCTAAATTTTTTTAGACGATTTTTGTTTTTGTTTTAAGAAATTATATACACAATTACAGTTTTAATGTCGATTTATTGATACAAATCTATACATAACAACAAATATGCAACTTACATAGGAATTAATAAGGGTTTATATTCGAAGACGACAGTTAAACACAACATCCAGGGGTCATAATACAATTTCCTACGTGTGTTTTCACTCCTTTCAACTTTGAAAATCATGCTTTTAATGTTATCAAATATTATTTCATTTTTTTATGATTTTCATTTAAATCTGAATATCGAACCAACTGCTAGCAGCCGGTTGGATATTGAATATCAAATACCGAACCGGCTGCTAATTTCAAATCCATAGAATAACGCATCAATAAAAATGTGTTTTGTTTTTACAATCTGAATAAAATACAGATCATAAGTTTGTGCATCCTTCACATGGATCAGACAGCGCCTGGCTCGTCTTTCCGTTAAGAAAACTTTTTGGAATGTTTTGGCTTTTTGTAATCTTTCAAAGTTTAGTAGAAGATATTCCTTTGGCTGGCGTAGTTATTTTTACCACAGAAACAAGAGTGATATAAGAAAAACATGCAAGGAAAAAAAAGTAGATTCACTGTAGCTATGTGCTTCAGGAACTTATTTCCTCTTCGCAATGGCTATACCAGAAGTTATATGACTACGTTTAACTTGAACAACATAAAGAATACACCAAGATTGACGTCAGAAATTATCCAACCAAGACTGAACAGAATTAAAAACCAATTGTTCAGAGAACTATTGATGGTCTTTCCACCAGTAAGGATCTTTTTTATATGAAAATATTAAATTTCGGTTTTAAATGTCAATTTTAGCGTCAAATGACAGCTTATTGGACGCTGATTCCAAAAATATATGGTTTCTATACAAAAAGATATACATAAGGGATATCATTTTTTACTTCCGGTTTAAAAAATGTTATTTCCGGTATGTTTTGATAGTTTACGCGACACTGATTCCAAAAATAGATGGTTCTATATACTTTTACATTAAATTAGTACAAAAAATGGCTACTTCCGGTTTACAAAAGGTCACTTCCGGTTGACTTTTTCAAGGTCACATTGCTTGCAACCTTTTGCCAAAATTCCCATGGCTTTATCATGTATATATAAGAGGAAAAAGCAAAGGTCAAAATCTAGAACGTTAAATTTACCTATGACCTTGAGCTCAATTTCAAGGTCATCAACCAAGGACCTCAAATCAAAAGACTGTAGGCCTCTACTTTATATTGTTTATGAGTTATATTACCATACAACTAATATTAGATATAAAAGGGGGCAAAACTCGCATTAAATGTTACGTACCCTTTTTAAGTAAAATTTACATGTTACGACATGTCGCAACTAACAATTGTGTGAAAATATTTTGTCGATATCTTGTATGATTTCTGAAAATAAGATAACAAGCCAAAATCAAAAACTTGAACATGACCTTGACCTTTGACCTTGACCTCATTTTCATACTTTTTGAGCAAGGGCCTCAAATCAAAAGACCCTAGGCCTCTATCACTTATGGTTTTCCAGTTACAAATTTATTTCACTTATTTCAATACAAAAGGGGAAATTACTCTCATATTGGGTCTTCGTAAAGCTTCGGTGAAAATAAAACGTAACATCCTGAGGATATAACGAGCAATTTGGAAAAATAAATTTGTCGCTTTCTTTTACGGTTGCGGAGGAGATCTGATAACAAGAAAAACAGTGTTTGGGGAGATAACTCTTACAAAGAAAAGTGTTCGGTTAAACAGGGTCAGTTTCAAAAGCGTATAGACTGTATGATCTCATATACAAAAAAACTAAGCGACATCTTTTGAAACATTTTTACACCGCAAGAAAAAAATTAGGCGGAAGAAAAAAAAAATAATCAGAACAAAATCAATAGGTCTTTCCACACGAAAGGTGGAAAGACCTAATTATAACTGAATTATTAACGTAAAGAAGAAAAACACCAAATATTTGTTTAAAAAGCTCTGGAAATATACCAATGCGCCGGCAGCTCAAACACTATAGAACCAGGAACCTTCTACAGAAAACGTCGTTAACAATAACACCGATGTTAAGACAGTTGCTTGTCTACAGACCAGCTTCAAATATTTAAATTCAAAAGTCTTTCAAACCAATTAAGAGATAACTGGATTGTATTTGAAGCTTTAAGGACGTTCGTCGGTAGTTTAACTGTCGCAAATTAAGTTTACCTGGCGACGCGGAGCGGAGACAGGTAAACGGGTATTTGCGACAGTTAAAAACCGATGGACGTCCGCAAAGCTTCAAATACAATACAGTTATCTCTATTCTAATGCAAAACAAGTTCATAATTAAATTTCAATCATTATTTCAGTGTAAAATCTTCATTAAAGAAAATTCCGCTAAAAGATGTTATCTTCTTTGGTCCCTACACTAGATGACGTCATAGGTATGCTTCCGGCGTCAAACATAAACACCGGGCGTTTTCTGGCTTCTGTGCTGCTTCAGAATGTAATAAATTTTATCAAAAGATTTTTAGGCGCATCAAGTGAGTTTTTTGTTTATTATTGTAGAAATAACATGTCAATACATTCCGAAATTCAAAATGTCGGCTTCCTTAGTTATAGACAAGGAGATAGAAAATTTTACGCTTACTGTCATCCAATCAGAACAATTGTTACAAAATAATTGCATTAGAATTTGAAATATACCATGTTGCAAACTTTATACACGTCCTGAACGAAATCATTTAATACTAAGTGTCTTAAGTATCTGGAGGCTCGTTCTACGTGTTAATTATTAAAATTATTTTACTTAAATAGATAATAAGAAATCTAGAGTAATTTTCAACGGAACTGTATTTTGGAATTTGATAAAATGTAGCTTTTAGGGATTTTCAAGTGAAATATAATTGTCACTGAAGAAACAAAGAGCCTTGATATACAGCTAAGGATATATAAACAAGACATTTTGTCGATCGAAATTCAATTACATTGTTTTAGTTTATTATGAAATTGTATCTTCTCTTTACTAAACGCCACATCTAATACCACGTCTCTGGAGATATGATTTAATAAGATTTGTAAAAATGAATCTCTACAAATGAAGTGAAAACAGACTTTATCAATCCATGCATTGTGGTGATAAATTGTTATGTCCGTTTAACATATGCACCTGTTGGTAAAGCAGAAATTGCGCATTGTAACATGTTGAAAGGTTATTGTTTTGTTTTTAAACTGAACGAGATTTGAAGCTCCTACAACTGTTCATCAAGAAGGTCAATTGTGAACTCAGAAATATAGTGTGATGAGAAATATTTCCATTAAGAAAAAAGCTATTGTTTTGATTGTAACTCAATTGTTATATTGCATTTTATTTCAAGGAGAATACATGTTTAAATTTACTCTAGTGTTTTAATATGTTTATGGAAACGTGTTATCCCAGAAACACGTAAAAGAAAAGCAAACAGACATTTTCTTTGCAGGCTATTTATATTAATATGAAACTTGAAATACAAAGTAAAATAATCAAAATGACGAACTCCTAGGAAAATTCAAAACGGTTAGTTACTCATCAAATGTCAAAATCAAAAAAGCTCAAACACGTCAAATAAATGGATAACAACTGTCATATTTCTGACTTCGTACAGACATACAGTGTTGTTGCAAAATGCCATGAATTTTAAATTTTATTGTGAAACCACTTTAGATTACATTAAAGGCAATACCACAAAAAAAAACGCCTTCATAGTAATTGGTGGTGACTTCAGCCTGTCAGGCTGGAAGTGGTTAACAAGAACCCTAAAACTAGACTCCACTTGCCAAAAAAAACACTACAAGTTTGGTGATCTCCTGGACGACAATGGTCTTGCACAGCTAGTAGATGAAGCAACAAGAGGCCCCAACACATTGGACCTAGTTGTTACAAATAACCCATCACGCTTTACACGTACTAAAATAATACCTAGATGGTATTGTATTTAGCGAAATAGACACCAAGCCATTATCAAGGAAACAAAAAAAAAAGCCAAGGTGAATTCCCCTATATAGAAAAGCAATCTGGGAAACCATTAAACAGGAGATGAAGGACACCCATCAAAAGATCAAAGAACTAGCTGCAAACGCCAGCTCAACCGAAGAGCTCTGGTTAATCTTTAAGATCAACTTAAACCAGAGTGTTACAAATCACATCCCGCACAAAACCGCAAAACAAAAAGACAGCCTGTCTTGGCTCACACCTTCAGTACGCAAACTAATAAAACGCCGTGACAGATTGTACAAAAAACATAAAAAGTCAGCTGATCCTCCAATAACATCCAAACTTAAAGAAACAAAGAGAATGGTACAAAGAGAGCTCCGTCGTTCATATTGGAACTACATTGAGCACATTGTAACACCTAAGGAGGAGAACAACCAATATAGTAGTATGAAACGGTTCTGGACATACATCAAACATCAGAAATCAGAAAGCAATGGAGTCGCACCACTTCGCAGTGAAGGTGTACTACAAACACACCCTGTAGACCAAGCAACCATTCTAAGTAAACAATTCCAATCTACCTTTCCACCAAGGACACATATAATGTAACTGTTTAAATCCAGATGCAATATACCATGTCAATATCCCTTTAGTAGAAGAACTCAACATCACAGAAAATGGTATACTCAAACCTTACATTCATTTTCAAAACATCAATAGAAACTGGGGATATACCAAATGACTGGAGAAATGCGAACGTAACACCATTATTCAAGAAGGAGAACTATATAAAGTAGAAAACTAAAGACCAATCTCTTAAACTTGTATCTGCTGCAAACTAATAGAGCATATAGTTACACGCCATATCATGAAACATGCTGATCAACATCGAATCATCTATCCGTTACAACATGGTTTCCGTAGTAAACGCTCGTGTGAAACCCAACGAATCGAATTGTGGATGACATCACTACAAATATGAGTGCAGGTAAACAGACAGATGTTCTTATAATGAATTTCTAAAAGGCATTTGACAAAGTCGGTCATAGACCCCTGGTGCACAAACTAGAACATTACGGTATCAGTGGTAAAACCAATAGATTGATTGCCAGCTTCTTATCCCATCAAACGCAAGCAGTAGTAGTGGTTGGAGAGAGCTCATCACATATTGATGTAGAATCTGGAGTTCCCCGAGGCTATATACTTGGTCTTGCATTATTCTTGTTCTACATCAACGACATGCCAGATGGGATCAAATCCACTGTCTGCCTATTTGCTGATGACACAATAGCATATCTTACCATCTCATCTGACAAAGATTCAAACGACCTCCAAAGCGACCTAGACAAACCGGGAACATGGGAAGCCAAATGGAAAATGTCCTTCCATCCGGACAAATGCAATATTTTTACCATCAGCCGCAAAAACAACACCATCCCAACATTGTACACATTGCATGGCCACAAACTTGAACCTGTCAAAAGTGCTAAATATCTTAAGTGTACCTTCACATCCGAACTAAAGTGGAATGATCATATCAATAACATATACAATAAAGACAATAAGACAATAAGCTTCCTTAAGAAAAATCTAAACATAGGAGTAACTTCAGTCTAAGAAAAGGCATACAATAGGATCGCAAGACCAATAATAGAGTATGCAAGTCCAGTATGGGATCCATACTTTAAAACCGAAATAGATCGTCTAGAAATGGTCCAGAAACGGGCAGCAATCATAATCACTCAAGTGTCAGCAAAATGATTGAGCACCTGGAATGGTCATCTCTGGGAAAAAGGCGTGAAGACGCTAGACTAACTATGCTTTATTAAATAGAATACAACAAAGCGGCTGTAACTAAGGAAGGTCGTCTTATGCAACCAACAGGACTGTCGAGGAACATGCAGGACAAAAGTTTCCTAATTCCAGCATCCAGAAGTGATTACAGGAAATACTAATTTTTCCCGAGAACGATCGGGGATTGGAACGCTCTCCCTCCTGGGATAGCATCCGCACCGTCAGTCGAGGCCTTTAATGCCTCGCTGACAAAGCTGAACTAAATTTTCAAATTGGGGGGTGGGGGGTCTGTATGCGCACCTAAGTCATGGCATAATAATCAGCTCGTTGATTGTTGCCATTATCAGGCAGAAGCAGAAGAAGAAGCAATACTAAAATGCAAATGAAAAAGGCTTCAAGTCTCCACCAGGATGTAAAATTAATTGAATTGATTATTAATATCATCCGATAAAACAAAAAGGATACCTATAGCAGTTATGTTTTGTGCTGATAATTAGCCTCTATCTTATCTACCAAATACAAAAGAATGACTGAACAAATGATGTTTGATAAGATGTGTTCTTTTCATTAGAATTAAAAGTCATGACATATATTAGGACAGGCAGTGACAAAAATTATAAATAAAATACAACATGTCAATGCATGTCAAACGGATTTATTTCTTATCATCATCTACTAAAGCCCAAATTTAAATGCACAACTAACTGTTTAAAATATTGCTAACACCAAAGAAAGGAAATTTGATTTAATTTTGGTTATCTGCATAATATCCAAGGACATTTTTGTTTTGTTTAGTGCGCAATTTGTTTGGCCTGATATCTTTTTTTTTCAATTCTAGCGCTACTAATGAGTCTTACATAGACGAAAAGCGCGTCTGTTGAAATAATCCATAATCTTTGTTTTCTTTTATATAAGTTTCAGTATCACTAGACCACCTCTTCTTCACGTGAATCACACGTAAAGTTTTCAGAACATTTGTAATAAGATTTAATACATACGATTATTTTCATAACTTACTATGAATAAACTCGTGGTATTATACCTCATGCATATATTTCCTAAGTCTTTTTTGCTATTTTGTTTTCAAATTTCTGTGCTGAAGGCACATTTCTGAGTTCACTTTGATCGGTAGCACTATTCACACATCAAATTGCACACCAATAGAAAGCGATTATGAAATGGGTTGATAGAACAAAAGTGATTGGAAGAGTCATACATTTATGTTAAAATTTTAATATGAACATGATGTAGAAAGTGTGTGACTTAAATAGATCATAGTAAAGTATTGTATAATGAATTATGAGTGTTGATATAAGCCGTTGGCTAAAGGTTTGATAAATTATACGATAATTTGTAAATTACAGCTCTATGACGTTGTTTTAATGAATTGCAAAACTATTGAAATATATCTAAAAGCCATTACATATTGTCCCATTCAAGAAATATTGAGTTAATTTGACGTATAATACATTTCATTAGATAAACAGATAACGCTCAGTATACTCCGTATCAAGTATGGTAATAAAGAAATAGGTCTTGATTTCGAAACAATATTTCTTTTTATTACAAGAAAGCTTCATGAAGTACATATAGGGCAGACTTCAACAAAAATATGCATACAAATGTAAAGTGTGCATCAATACCAAAAAAATTCCTCTATTGATAACCAAATGACGTCTAGAGGTCAACATAAGTCTTCAACAATAGGCAGTTATCGATACAATATCTGAAGTTAATTACAAAAAGTTATTATATTTATAACGAAATGTTGTAGAATAAAATATTGGTATCGATGACAAGTCATTGTTTATTCCATAGCTATCTAATATAGCACTTCTAAATTATTCCTAATAAATGAAATATTTTATCTGATTGTCTTGCAAAATCTGGATGAACATTTCATTTTCTAAACTACTTTTTTTAAATTGTTTTTTGGATGGAGAGTTGTCTCATTGGCACTCACACCACATCTTCCTATATCTATTGTCTCTCTGAGCTGTTTTTTCACTGATTGCTATCAAAATAGGTCAGAAATGACAACATGACATTGAATAATAAAACGTTACATTTAAGGGAGGTTACCTTTAAGTTATTTGTTAATATACAAGAATTAAATGTCTATGTTGAAATTAGAAAATTAGAAAAAAAGTATTCCAAGTTTCCAGTACAGAAAAATACCTGTTCTTTAGTTATTCTAGAAAAAGTAATGCCAAAACAAAAAAATACAGAACTTGATATTAGATTCAAGATATATCATACACAATCCTTTCATAAATATGTATGGTGATAAAAGCCTTGATATAAAGCACTGAATATATATCAACATGACATTTTGTCGATAAGATTCTATTCAATTGTTTTAGTTTATTGAGAAATTATTTCATTTTCTATCTGAAAGCCTTGCCTAGTTAAGTCTTCTCAAGGGATATTAAATTAATTGGATTTATTATAAATTGTATCTGATAAGATAAAATCATACTAATATAAGCTATGTGTTGTGTTGGTGAATATTCTTACTTTTGAAGCAATTTTAAAGAAATGAAAAAAACATACCACTTGTTGCTTAATGAAACACGTTTCTTGCATTTGAATAAAGCGTCACGACGTATACAAAAACAAGTTATAGCAATGAAAGAATACCTCATGATTGCTTTTGAGGGAGCTGTTCCTTATAGATGAAGGAGCAATGATTTAGACATCGACACACAATTAAAGTTTCAAAAAGTAAACAAAAAAATGTATTACATTTATATAAGAAATGTAAATTGTGTCACTTATGACGACGTATAGTACATACATGTATATATTGCACTTTTCGTTACCCCAATATCTACCTAGTCAAGAATAAACCAGTTGCTTTCAATTTATACGTATGGTGGATCAAACCGTTTGATATCGTCATGTTTTATGGACTTTGCCCTTTTTTAATTGCCCTTAGAATATTTTTCTTAAAAATAATTCCCGCCATGTATCTTGCTAGAGATGTTTAACTGAATATTATACAAATCCAAAAGAGTAATCTGTTTTCAACTGTGCATATTTCAAACAAATAACTATTTTGCTTAAATTCGACGTAGTGATAATATTATTTCTTCAAGAGATTAAGATATTATTACGGGACTCACTATTTTGTAATGTCGTTATATCAACATTACATCATTAGATGTATAAGTCAAATGGAACGATTACGAGATGGCCAGTTGGGATATGTAGATAAGCAACTCAATACAAAGCAAACTGCTGTCTGCATTAAGCTTAAACATAAACAAATTAGTGTGTCGTTTATAATCATTACGTTTATGTTTAGTGATGTGTCAAGCTGTCAAAAAAGATACATAAAATAAGACTTGTCATGTAACATAATTTATTGTAATTGCACTTTGAATTTTGTATTTATCGTAAATGGGTTTTACCTAAAGCTGTTGGTCAGTATACCTGACCACTTTGTGAATCCGGTGACAACAGACGCGTATTCTGTAAACAAAAGTTGCTACGGTCCTTTAACGTAGATAGGGTGTCTTCCTCCATCCTGGCTTTAGAAATACCAGAAAACAAGGTCTAGATCTATAATAGAATGTGCAAATATTTAGAATAGAAGGTAATTCATGTGTAAGAACTTTTTCACTTCAATATAGAAAATGACATGTTTTATCATATTTATGGTTGTATTTTACAAAAAAACAGAAACCTTTTAAAATTGAGAATGGAAATGGGGAATGTGCCAAAGAGACAACAACCCGACCATAGAAAAAAACAACAGCAGAAGGTCACCAACAGGTCTTCAATGTAGCGAGAAATTCCCGCACCCGGAGGCGTCCTTCAACTGG